>NW_026740915.1:0-4556 GCF_022355385.1 Mustela nigripes
TCAGGTTTAGTGTTCAGGTCAGGGTCGGGGTCACTGTTAGGCTCAGGGTTAGGTTTATGGTCATGGTCTGGGTCAGGGTCAGGGTGAAGTTTAGCGCCAGTGTCGGGTTTAGGGTCAGGTTCAGGTATTGGTTTAAAGTGCACATTCGGGTCAGGGACAGGGTTATGTAGTGGTCAGTGTTAATGTCATGGTTAGGATTAGGGTCAGGGTCAGGGTCAGGTGAAGGTCAGGGCCAGGGTCAGGTTAAGGGTGAGGCTTTGGTTTAGGGTCAATGTTCGATTCAGTCTCACAGTTAGGTTTTGGCGGTAGGGTTTGGGATTGGGGTTATGTTTAGAGATAGAAATAGGATTACAATTAGGGTTAGGATTGACAGCGTAAGGTCAGGGTTAGGATTTGGTTGAGGGTAGGGGTTAGTGTTAGGGTCACGGTCAGCGTTAGGTTTAGGTTCAGGGTCCGTAGAGGGTTATGGTTAGAGTTACATTTAGGTTTACAGTTAGCGTCAGGCTCACAGTCACAGTCAAGGGTAGGGTTAGGGCCAGGGTTAGGTCAGCGTCAGGGTTAGGATTAGGGTCAGGGTCAGGGTCATGGTTAGGTATGAGTCATGGTTATGGTAATGTCAGAGTTAGGTTTAGGTTCAGGGTCCACATCAGGGTCGGTTTCAGGCTTAGGTTTAGGTTTAGGGTTCAGGTCAGGATCACATTCAGCTTCTCGGTCAGGGTCATGGTCACGCTTGGGTGAGGGTTTGGGGCAGGCTCACAGTCAGTGTCAGAGTCGGGGTTAGTGGTTACTGTTAGTGTTAGCCCCGCTCCTGGGTCATGGACCCATCCCTTTAGGGTCTCAGGATAAACCCTGGGCAGAAGGGTGTACACCCTACACCAGATCCCACTTAACCAGCCTTAAACTGGGGTGTGAACATGACTTGCCCAAGAGACATCTAACCCCTCATCAGCCTGATCCTGCTTGGGGCATCTCCACCCACGATGGCATGGCCATGTCCTCTTTACACACAGACACACAGACACCCAGCGACACACACACACACCCACAGAGAGACTGGGAGGAGACCTAGGGCTACACCAGTCGATCCAAAGGTGTGGGACTGTCTGACTCTGAACCCCCTGGTGTGACCTTTTGATTTAATTAGCCAAAGGGCCTGAGGCGTTGGGCAAACCTGTTATGACCTGCCAGGGAGGGGACGTGTCTGGCGGGCGAGCTCTCTTCTCCCTGCATCCTCTTGGCTTCAGTACAGCAGAAGAACGTGTCGCTTCCTTTAGGATGTGCCTAGAAATGAGGTGGGCATGGCGGTTTTCTCTGTAATGGGGTGCCTGGATACGTGGGTCCCAATTCCTTTGGGCTCTGTCGTCAGGGAAGTGAGGTCACCACAGCCTGGGGGCTCCTTACCGAACTTCCTGCTGCACCAGAGCTCCCTGAGCCGCCGGTCCCCAAGCTGCTCAAGGCTCACACTCCACTCAATGCAGTGCCCATCCATTGACCCCCATACAGCCTCCCCTCAGCCCCTGGGAGGCCTGGGTGCAGCTGTTGTCCCCGCTGGAGGGAACAGAGCTGGGTTTAGACCAGGTTAGTGTTAGGGTTGGGGTTAAGAAAGACTTAGGGTCAGGGTTAAGGTTAGCCGTCGTTGGGGTCAGGGTTAGCCTAAGGCTTAGGGTAGGCGTCAGGGTTACGGTTAGGTTCATGGTTAGGTTTAGGGTCAGGCTCACAGTAGGGTCAGGGTTAGCGTCCCGCTCAGAGTTTGGGTCAGGGTCAGTGTTAGGTTGAAGGTTAGGTTTAGGGTCAGGTTCAGGGTCATGGTCAGGTTTAGGGTCAGGTTCAAGTTTTGGTTTGGTGGCAAGGTTCATGTCAGGGTCAGGGTTAGGTTTGGGACAGTTTTAGTGTCAAGGTTAGGGTTAGGTCACCTTCATGTTTAGGTTCTGTTTTATGAGTAGGTTCAGGATCAGGGTTAGCTTTAGGGTTACGATTCTGTTCAGAATCACGGATTGGGTCAGATTTAGGTTTACAGTCAGGGTTAGGGTCAGTGTTAAGGTTAGGCCAGGTTAAGGTTTAAGGTTAAGTTCTGACATAGGTAAAGTTCAGAGTTAGGGTTATGATCAGGGTCAGGGAGAGGGTCAGGTTTATTGTTAAAGTAGGGATAGGGTTAGGGTTAGAGGTAGGTTGAGGGTTAGGGTTAGACCGGGTTAGGGTCAGTGTCAGGGATAATGTTAGGGGTTAGTTTTAGGGTTAGGTTCAGCGTTAGGTTTTTGTCAGGCCCCGTGTTAGTGTCAGGGTCAGGGTTACGTTTAGGGTTAGAGTTAGGGTCAGGCTTCCATTCAGTGTCAGGGTTAGTGTTAGGGTCAGGGTCAGCGTCACTGTTAGGATCAGGCTTAGGTTTATGGTCTTTGCCTGGGTCAGGGTCAGGGTGAAGTCTAGGGCCAGTGTCAGGTTTACGGTCAAGATCAGGTATTGTTTTAAAGTCCACATTCCGGTCACGGACAGGGTTATATAGTGGTCATTGTTAGGGACATGGTTAGGTTTAGGGTCAGGGCCAGGGTCAGGTTTAGGGTCAGCGTCTGGTATAGGCAACATTCAGGGGTAGGATTATGATCATAGTCAGGTATAAGGTCAGGGTTATTATTAAAGTTTAGAGTTAGTGTTAGGGTTAGCATTACATTGACTGTTAGGGTTAGAACTTGTTAGGATCAGCGATAGGATTTGGGGTATGGCCCGTGTTAGTGTCAGGGTCTGGGTTACATTTAGGGTTAGAGTTAGTGTCAGGCTCACAGTCAGGGTCAGGTTTAGTGTTCAGGTCAGGTCGGGGTCACTATTAGGGTCAGGGTTAGGTTTATGGTCATGGTCTGGGTCAGGGTCAGGGTGAAGTTTAGGGCCAGTGTCACGTTTAGGGTCAGGTTCAGGTATTTGATTAAAGTGCACTTTCGGGTCAGGGACAGGGTTATGTAGTGGTCAGTGTTAGTGTCATGGTTAGGATTAGGGTCAGGGTCAGGGTCATGGTTAGGTATGAGTCATGGTTACGGTAATGTCAGAGTTAGGTTTAGGTTCAGAGTCCACATCAGGGTCGGTTTCAGGCTTAGGTTTAGGTTTAGGGTTCAGGTCAGGATCACATTCAGCTTCTCGGTCAGGGTCATAGTCAGGGCTTGGGTGAGGGTTTGGGGCAGGCTCACAGTCAGTGTCAGAGTAAGGGTTAGTGGTTACTGTTAGTGTTAGCCCCGCTTCTCGATCATGGACCCATCCCTTCAGGGCCTCATGATAATCCCTCGGCAGAAGGGAGTACACCCTACACCAGATCCCACTTAACCAGCCTTAAACTGGGGTGTGAACATGACTTGCACACCCGACATCTAACCCCTCATCAGCCTGATCCTGCTTGGGGCATCTCCACCCACGATGGCATGGCCAGGTCCTCTTTACACACAGACACATAGACACGCAGCGACACACACAAACTCACACACACAGAGAGACGGGGAGGAGACCTAGGGCTACACCAGTCGGTCCAAAGGTGTGGGACTTTCTGACTCTGAGCCCCCTGGTGTGACCTTTTGATTTAATTAGCCAAAGGGCCTGAGGCATTGGGCAAACCTGTTATGACCTGCCAGGGAGGGGACGTGTCTGGCGGGCGAGCTCTCTTCTCCCTGCATCCTCTTGGCTTCAGTACAGCAGAAGAACGTGTCGCTTCCTTTAGGATGTGCCTAGAAATGAGGTGGGCATGGCGGTTTTCTCTGTAATGGGGTGCCTGGATACGTGGGTCCCAATTCCTTTGGGCTCTGTCGTCAGGGAAGTGAGGTCACCACAGCCTGGGGGCTCCTTACCGAACTTCCTGCTGCACCAGAGCTCCCTGAGCCGCCGGTCCCCAAGCTGCTCAAGGCTCACACTCCACTCAATGCAGTGCCCATCCATTGACCCCCATACAGCCTCCCCTCAGCCCCTGGGAGGCCTGGGTGCAGCTGTTGTCCCCGCTGGAGGGAACAGAGCTGGGTTTAGACCAGGTTAGTGTTAGGGTTGGGGTTAAGAAAGACTTAGGGTCAGGGTTAAGGTTAGCCGTCGTTGGGGTCAGGGTTAGCCTAAGGCTTAGGGTAGGCGTCAGGGTTACGGTTAGGTTCATGGTTAGGTTTAGGGTCAGGCTCACAGTAGGGTCAGGGTTAGCGTCCCGCTCAGAGTTTGGGTCAGGGTCAGTGTTAGGTTGAAGGTTAGGTTTAGGGTCAGGTTCAGGGTCATGGTCAGGTTTAGGGTCAGGTTCAAGTTTTGGTTTGGTGGCAAGGTTCATGTCAGGGTCAGGGTTAGGTTTGGGACAGTTTTAGTGTCAAGGTTAGGGTTAGGTCACCTTCATGTTTAGGTTCTGTTTTATGAGTAGGTTCAGGATCAGGGTTAGCTTTAGGGTTACGATTCTGTTCAGAATCACGGATTGGGTCAGATTTAGGTTTACAGTCAGGGTTAGGGTCAGTGTTAAGGTTAGGCCAGGTTAAGGTTTAAGGTTAAGTTCTGACATAGGTAAAGTTCAGAGTTAGGGTTATGATCAGGGTCAGGGAGAGGGTCAGGTTTATTGT
>NW_026740915.1:4566-4768 GCF_022355385.1 Mustela nigripes
TAAAGTGGGGATAGGGTTAGGGTTAGAGGTAGGTTGAGGGTTAGGGTTAGACCGGGTTAGGGTCAGTGTCAGGGATAATGTTAGGGGTTAGTTTTAGGGTTAGGTTCAGCGTTAGGTTTTTGTCAGGCCCCGTGTTAGTGTCAGGGTCAGGGTTACGTTTAGGGTTAGAGTTAGGGTCAGGCTCCCATTCAGTGTCAGGGGT
>NW_026740915.1:4868-6398 GCF_022355385.1 Mustela nigripes
GGTTAGGGTTAGAGGTAGGTTGAGGGTTAGGGTTAGACCGGGGTAGGGTCAGTGTCAGGGATAATGTTAGGGGTTAGTTTTAGGGTTAGGTTCAGCGTTAGGTTTTTGTCAGGCCCCGTGTTAGTGTCAGGGTCAGGGTTACGTTTAGGGTTAGAGTTAGGGTCAGGCTCCCATTCAGTGTCAGGGTTAGTGTTAGGGTCAGTGTCAGCGTCACTGTTAGGGTCAGGCTTAGGTTTATGGTCTTTGCCTGGGTCAGGGTCAGGGTGAAGTCTAGGGCCAGTGTCAGGTTTACGGTCAAGATCAGGTATTGGTTTAAAGTCCACATCTGGTCAGGGACAGGGTTATTGTGTTCATTGTCAGCGTCATGGTTAGGTTTAGGGTCAGGGCCAGGATCAGGTTTAGTGTCAGGGTCTGGGCTAGTCAACGTTCAGGGGTAGGGTTATGATCATAGTCAGGTATAGGGTCAGGGTTATTGTTAAAGTTTAGAGTTAGTCTTAGGGTTAGCGTTAGGTTGACTGTTAGGATTAGAACTTGTTAGAGTCAGGGTCCGTGGTAGGGTTAGGGGTTAGTGTTAGGGTTAGGTTAAGCGATAGGATTCGGGGTACGGCCCGTGTTAGTGTCAGGGTCTGGGTTACATTTAGGGTTAGAGTTAGGGTCAGGCTCACAGTCAGGGTCAGGTTTAGTGTTCAGGTCAGGGTCGGGATCACTGTTAGGCTCAGGGTTAGGTTTATGGTCATGGTCTGTGTCAGGGTCAGTGTTAAGTTTAGCGCCATTATCACATTTATGGTCAGGTTCAGGTAATGGTTTAAAGTCCACATTCGGGTCAGGGACAGGGTTATGTTGTGGTCAGTTTAGTGCCATGGTTAGGATTAGGCTCAGGGTCAGGATTAGGTGAAGGTCATGGCCAAGGTCAGGCTTAGGGTCTGGCTTTGGTTTAGTGTCAATGTTCGGTTCAGTGTCACGGTTAGGCTTTGCCGATAGGGTTTGGGATTGGGGTTAGGGTTAGAGTTAGAAGTAGGGATATGGTTAGGGTTAGGGTTAGACAGCGTAAAGTCAGGGTAAAGGTTTGGGTTAGGGTAGGGGTTATTGTTAGTGTCAGGGTCAGCGTTAGGTTTAGGTTCAAGGTCTGTATTAGGATCATGGTTAGAGTTACCTTTAGGTTTACGGTTAGGGTCAGGTTCACAGTTACGGTCAGTTTTAGGGTCAGTATTAGGTCAGCGTCAGTGTTAGGATTAGGGTCATGGTCAGGGTCATGGTTAGGTATGAGTCATGGTTACGGTAATGTCAGAGTTAGGTTTAGGTTCAGGGTCCACATCAGGGTCTGTGTCAGGCTTAGGTTTAGGTTTAGGGTTCAGGTCAGGATCACAGTCAGGGTCAGGGTCAGGGTCATGGCTTGAGTTAGGGTTTGGGGCAGGCTCACAGTCAGTGTCAGGGTCAGGGTTAGTGGTTACTGTTAGGGTTAGCTCCGCTTCTGGGTCATGGGCCCATCCCTTCAGGGTCTCAGGATAAACCCTGGACAGAAGGGTGTAG
>NW_026740916.1:0-6396 GCF_022355385.1 Mustela nigripes
AGCATTGAGATACTCTTGGAGAAAGTTTCTGTGATTGTCGAAATGCTGTTCTTGGATTTTGCTTCATTTTTAAAACTTGCGAAGCTTGGAGCGCAACCCCTCTGTACGCCTCCGGGGATGGCTGCTCAAGGTTATGCGGGGACACACGCGGAATTGGGAGGAGACCGTGTTCGAAGTGGAGGGTTATAATTTATCCACTGTATTTTATCTCTTAATCACCTTCTGTGTGGACTTCCTGTTCCTGCGCCCCTGATGCTGGGCTACAGACCCTTTCCGAGTCTGTATTCTGCTCCCACCTGCTTCCAGGAAGCAGGTCACCTACCTGTGGTGGGCTGTGTGGTGTTGGCGGTTGCATGTGCTTCCATGTTATTACCCGCGTGGAGCAGATCCGGTAGAAGGGAGGTGCCGGCCGGTGTGGCCCCAGCTTGTCCCCCACTGTTCGGCAAGGCCTTTTTTTCTTCTGCCAAGGCTTTTCTTCTGCCCCAAGGCAGAGGCGGTGGGCTGGGTGGGACCACGTAGCGGGTCATTGTGAGCCCCCAGCTCTGTCCTTTCTCTCTTATTTCCAAAATCGCCTGAGGCTCCACTGCGAGGTATGAAGGGTTCCAGGCTGGAGGTGAAGCTCCTTTCATGGCTGGATTGGGACATCTTGTCCTCAGTCCCCTCCAGACCAGGGGTAGCAGTCCGTGTGCGAGGGCCTTTTATCACAGGGAAACCTGAGGCCAGGTCCGAAAAGAAGAGCTTTGTGCCAAGCTGGGAAGCACAACAGGCTGAAATTTAAAAAAATAACGTGTCCATTTTACACCTTTGCAGATTGCCGTATCCCTCAAATCGACGATGCTGAGATTCATAACAGGACATACAGACACGGAGACAAGCTGATCGTCACCTGTCACGAGGGATTCAAGATCCGCTACCCTGATCTGTACAACATGGTTTCTCTGTGCCGTGATGACGGGACGTGGGACAACCTGCCGCTCTGTCAAGGTAGGGGCGCGGGCTGGGAGCACGTGCGCGTCTCTCCACTGGGACGTGGAGGGAAGCAGGGCCCACCGGCTCTGGCCTTGGCATCCGCACACCCTCCCTGCGGTCCCCACCAGCCCCTCGTGCCCACCGTGAGAGCCCAGACCAGAAGAGCCCTTGTTCTTGAGCATGTTGACTTCTCCTTCACACCGAGAACCAAAAGTCTTTTAAGAAATAGGCATTTTGTAACCAGGCTGTGAGCACGATGATGAACTATGGCATTTTTAATGAAAACAGCAGAACGTTTATACTTATTTCAGTGGTGGTGAGGGTAGATTAAAGCCGCATCTTTACAGAGGCTATTTTTTCTTAACGTTATCCATTTTTATAATGCATGAGGAGCAGAAAAATAATCAAATTCAGATTTTATCCAAACTACACAGTAAATAAGAATCCTCTTGCCTTTTTAACATTTGCCTGGGCCACCGTGGAGGGCCCTGTTTGTGAAAATAAGTCCTCGCGTGCACATTAATTCTGATTTTATTTTCTTGACATGTGACTTGAAAGCCAGTGCATAATTCATTCTTCGGGGAGGAGGCTTGTTTGCGCCGGAGCCTTGGCGTGTTCCGGTCGAGACGAATGCTAGCGCTGGGCTCTAGGTCATGGCTGGCAGGCTCTGATATTACTCTGCATGCCCCAGGGTCGGAAATGAATTATTTCCTTCTGTGAAGGCTTAAGAGTCCTACATGGCCCTTTGCAGAAACAAAGGCTCTGGATCGGGAGGACCAAGGGCGGCCAGGCCACCCCTTTGTGAGCTTCTCTGCTCAAACTCCCTGTGCCACGTGGCCTGCACAGATGACATTTCCAGGGATACATGTGCTCTGGGGGCACTTCTCGGGAGGCTGTGGAGAGTTGTCACCGTGATCTGAGGTTGGGCTGAATATTCATGTGAACATTACCAACCACTGGTCCCTTTCCTTCCCGGTGCAAAGAACGCTCCCTCGGATGCCAGCCCCCTCTGCCTTCATGAATCCCGCATCCCCCACTGTCCCCTATTCTCCTGCCCTTTCTAGAGGTTTCTCCCTCTTAGGTCTTGCAAATTCCGTGCACCTATTTACGAGTTCTTTTGGTCCCTATTATTTCTTAAGAAATGCCCGAGGGTGGCATCCTCATCAGGGGCTCAGGTGTGGCCTCCTGCTCTGTTCTGTCCACCACCCTGCGCTTGCATCTCAGAGCGTTGCCCAGAGCTGGCTGGCTGCTCTTGGAAGGTGCCCTTCCCCGGATAGCACCGTCACCCACACCACCCTCCCTCAGGGCATGTCCCCTGGTCTGTGCCCTGACCTCATCTCCATGCAGAGGCAGGTAGGGGCCTGGCTGCCCAAGCAGTGACTGCCCAACATGGCATGGGCGTGAGGGGTCTAGCGGCATTAGATGGCCTGACACCTCGGAGCGCCAGGGGGAGCATGACTGGCCCTTAGCATGACGTCTCATCCTGTGGCTTTTCTTTGCACTTCCAGATCCGGGGGAGAGAGCCTGACAAGCCGGCTCGCCATTGCCTGGAAGTGTAAATAGAGGTTGCACCAAGCTATTGTGTCAAAGCCTGGTGTCTGCTGGCATGCTTGGGATGGGCTATCCCCAGCCAAGGAGCATGTCTCTCTTTCCCTGGTTTACTACTGCAGTTACAACCCCTTCTGGCTTCTTTTGGGGCAGGCAAGCAGGCGGGCATGTTCCAAGGCCATGTTTTCCTTGGGAACTTTGTGTTTTGGAGAGCAGTGTCCAGACGCACCTGCTGTTCACTGTGGGTCTGTCCGTTTTATATTCAGGGGACTCTAGCTTCTCTGTGGGAGTGGCCAGGAATGACACTCCTTCTTGGGAGGAGCCGCAGGCACTGTCCCTTGTGCCAGCTCATTTGAACAGCACTTAGGGACTCTGATACGGTCAGTTGTTCATGTTGACGTGCTTGTCTTACTTTTCTCAGTCACGGATTCTGTTTATTCCTGAGTCCCAATCTCCCCCTCCTCCCTGACACTTCACTTTTCCTGTGAACACAGTTCACGTTCAGCTCAACGGGTACATCCTTCCAGGCCGTGGAGAAAGGTTGTGGCCACGTGTCTCAGATGTGGCCTGGGTGGTAGTAGGCCCGTGGATCTCTGTGGCACGGGACACTGTCGGCCCCAAAGGGAGCATTTCCCTAAGTTCTGCATGCCAGGGCTGCCCTGGCCTCTCTGGTCTCACGCCGAAACATAGATCCCACGTACCAGCTCACTGACCAGGGCAGTCAGCGGAGCATGAAGCCGTTCGAGGCTCAGAATGTCAAAGCAAGCCAGCTCGGGAGCAGAGCTCAGATATCTGCTGCCATGGGCATGCTGTGATCTGTGCTCGGCGACTGGAAGGGAGAGTCGGGATTTCCATTATACGTTATTTACTTCACACACAATTAGTTCTCCGCGGGAAGAGCGCCAGCTCTGCAGAGTCATTATTTCCTCTAGTGAGACCACTGACCCCGACAGGAAATGCCAGGATCGCAGTGGGGGCCACACAGAACGGGATTCTGTGCCACTGCGAATGTTCCCCAGGCACAGGTTTCAACACGGAAAAGCAGCTTCCGTTTGGCAGAAGCAGAAGTGTGGGAACACAGACAGCATGGAGAATTCTGGGTGTGCTGTGGGGGCTTGCGACACCCAGCCCCATGCCTGCCGTGCATGTCCTTGGGGTCTGCGCAGACCCTGACCAGGAGCTCCTTGGGAGGGGGCCCAGAGGGGTGTGCTCTGAGACACCCTTTCTCTGGGTCGTTCTCAAGGCTGAGAACCATGTCAAGTGCACCTAAAATGCAAATTGATCTTCACGTGGCATCACACGGGGTCCGCAGGCCCCTGCCTCACAGCCCAAGCAGGGGAAGGGTGTTTTTGCTGCCACCTCCTCAGACCCCCCCAGGTGTCCCCATTGTTGAAACAGTTGGGGTGTGTGTTTGCTGCACAGCACCTCAGTGCTTCTCACCCCCAAGAGCATGTTAGCATCACCTGGGGAGATTTTAAAAATTCGGGGTGCCCTGGCTGTGCATAGATCTAGGGCTTGCAGCCAGGATTGTGTTGCTAAAAGGTTCCCGGATGATTCTGAGGTGTGTCTGGGGCTCCCTGATCCCAGCTGTACCCCTCTCACTTCCTCCCTCTTTCCCTGGGCCTCTCTGTGTGGTTTGCAAGCCGGACGCCAAATTCTACGACATGAATCGAACAGGAAAGTGGTTACGGGCGTCTGGCTGAAGAGCCCTTGGAGGCGGGCAGGGGGCCCGGGTTTTGCGGGTCTCGTTGGTGCAGAGGGGACCAAGTGCGACCGTCCCTCCTCTTTTCCTCGCCACAGGCTGCCTGAGACCTCTTGCCTCTTCCAATGGCTACGCGAACATCTCCGAGTTGCAGACCTCCTTCCCCGTGGGGACGGTCATCTCCTACCACTGCTGCCCTGGGTACAAGTTGGAGGGGGCCGAGCGCCTCGAGTGCCTACACAGCCTCATCTGGTCGACCAGCCCACCCCGGTGCCTTGCTCTGGAAGGTAATGTGTCCACTCTTCGGGAGGGCGACTCACAGTTACAGCGGGTGCTCCTGCGGGAGGTGACGAGCTGGGAACCCTGGTCAGCGCAACTCCCGTTCCTTGAGTGCACACGGCCCTGAGCTGGGCCGTGAGGCTGGTCATCCCCCAAGAGGCAGGACCTACAGCTAGTCGTAAAACGGGCTTCCCCCGTCTGAGGCTTAAGGGCATGAAAGAGAGGCGCTTCAGGCATCAGAGGTTAAACCGTATAATATTGCCAAGTTAAGTGAAATGTCCTAAAAAATTAATTTTCTCTGCACGAAATGAAAACAGACTGTATTATGGCGTCTTTCATTTTCTCCTTGCTTTATTGTGTTGTCCGTGCTTCTCCCTGTTCCTGTGCATTTTATGGCTGGGCTTGAGCCGTGGCTGGCACACGCTGGGAAGCCTGGAGCTGAGGGCTCCTTTCTTCCTGTTCTCCTCGAATGTGTGTCATTACCCTGAGCAGTGGTTCGCAGTAGTGAGGGGACAGGGCGTCCAGGGACAGCAGCAGGTCAGGGTCTGAGGGGTTTCCTGCTAGCGAAGGTGGGCACACTGGTTCAGCTCTCAGTTTCATGTGGGTCTTGAAATTATGACTAAAGTACACACACTGATTTGCGTGTGGGCCTCTGAGCACAGCGTGCAGGACGGGTCTACGAGGGGGAAGAGGAAAACAAAAGCAGGCTCCAGTTAGGAGGCCCCTGGAGCTTTTCCTGGACACAAGACACGACCACATGACGTTCTTTCAAGGGTGTGCATGCAGCAGGGAAGGCGCCGCTGGACCATGGGTGGTGTGGAGTGCTGACAGCCAAAGGAGGCCGGGGGCGTCCTGAAGCAGTGCTGGGGGAAGGGCAAGTGGGGGCCCCTGGGACAGCAGCAGGCATGCCCTCGTGAGTCCGCCCCACCCGTCCCAGGTCCCTGGGGTTGGGCCTCCAGGGCATGTGGCAGGTAAGACACGGTATGCCTGGTAAAAGCTGAATTTCAGATAAATGACAAATCATTTCTTAATTTGAGCGTGCTCTCAATACATGGGACTTAACTCATTTGTTAAATTCTCAATTCAAATATAACTGAGCACCCAGTACTTTCACCTGTTAACTCTGGGGACCCTCACCTGCAGGGATGGGTTGTCCCCCATGTCCAGAAGTGCAGGCAGGTAGAGGTGAGCCTGGGCCATAAGGAAAGGGGCTCCTCTGGGCCTGGGGGTGTCTCGCTGCTCAGAAAGCCAGAACCAGATTGGGTGGATGGAGTCATGGTTATGATTCTATCAGGCCGAGATGCCTGTTTCAGGATCTTGACAAGTTTGGTTTAAATGTTTTTCAATGGGTTACCTTCTGATAAGCTTCATTTTGAAACTTTGAGAGCTGTTTCTGTGGAGTCTGGAGGATCTGCAGGGAGCAAATGAAACAGACCCTAGTGTTAGTAGCTGGTAGCTAAGGTTGGAACACAGAACTGGAGTGTAGCCTCGTCCTCCGCCCGCAAGGGCTATGGCCAGAGTGACCGCTGCCACAAAGGCCACAGTGGCCTTTCCTCTGAGGTTTCGGTGTGTGTGCACATGCATGTATGGCTGCGTGCATCTGTGTGTGTTTACACGTGCCCATGTACACGTGTATGTACGCCATGTGTGTGTGTTGAATAATCTTCGCATGTCTGCTCTCCCTGTAAAGTATCTGGTGGAAGCACTCGTGGGATCTTGAACTGCTAACTGGGCAAAGATGCCAAAACTGGGATTCAGAACCAAGAGGCACAGCGCCGACTGCAGGATTTTGTGTTTCGAGACTTGATAGAAACGGGGCCAGGTTGAATGATGGTTCGGGGTACCAGGCAAGGATTCATGGAAGATTATCCAGATGCATCAGATGTTGCTGTTTCCTC
>NW_026740917.1:0-6389 GCF_022355385.1 Mustela nigripes
TGGGGAAGAGTGAAGGGACAACCCGAACTATGGTTAACAATTGGGGCCTAGGGGCATGGCAAGCCCAATATGCTGTCTCTCCATCCTGCCACTGAGAGGCCTTACCTGAGGACTGGGCTCAGGCTGAAGGTTCACAATGTGTGTTTGTGACCAATGTGGCACGCAAGCATGGGCGGGGCCTCATGGGCCACACTGGTTTCAACGACACTGAACCTTGGACAACATGCCAACCACAAGGTTTCTTGCCATGGGGAAAGAGTTCTGACTTCTCATCATTTTCAAACCCGGGCCGTGATTGGAGATAAGGTCTAGGTTCTGAAGCCTGAAAACCGAGATTGAGAAGAGATGACGACCTTAATGCCATGGCGGGTCCGATGTGCTAGGTGTGCGGCCAGATGTCTGGGGGGGGCCAGGTGGTCCAGACTCAGGCTGTCTCAGAAAGGGCATTAGTGCCCAGGTCAGCCTATATATATGGGGTACAGCCGAATGGCGTGCAGGTTGATCCTCATTTGGGATTTCTGGGTAGCCCCAGAGGGCAATGTTTTTCTTCTGGAAGGCAGGCAGAGTGCTGCATTGTAGTTCTGTATTGCCAAACTGGAAGGTTTGTGGTTCAGTAGTCTGAGGAGGGAAGTCTGAGAACCCAAGCTAGGCCTAGGTTTCTGGGTGAGGATATGGCAGGCAAACTCTACAGACCTGAATCGAGATCTCGTGCTTCTGAAGTCAGGGCGAGAATCAGACGATCGCTCAGGTTGGACATTCTGTCCCTGATGGCCCCTTCTTGAAGGGGCGGGTGGATCGTGAGGCCTTGGGGGTTTTCCCACGATGGGAGTTGTGAGCTCCCAACTGCAAAGATTCTTCTGCAGGACAATTGAGACCTCTTCGTTGGCTCCAGGACAACGATTCCCAGCAGGGTTCTAAGGATGGATGGCTGGGTAGCCCACCTCACATTCCAATTGTCTCCAAGCAACAAGACAGGTTACATCTGCTGGATCTGGGGGAGCAACTGAGGAGGCTGAGTTGAAATGGACTCTCCCGTGGATGTGTCCTAATATGATTTTGTGTCTATGGAGACCTTGGAATGAAGCGTTGGCACTGGGGCCCTGAAGGGTTCTCCTAAAGAGAGGCTTTCATACAGCTCCATCGTGCAAGTTTCCCATGTGTAGATGAGATTTGTTCTGATGGGTGAGTCAAGAAAGAGCCATAAGCTGTTATTGAAATCCAGGCCTCTGAGGAGAGATGCCTGGAAACCAAAGCAATGGATCCAATTAGGGCCTAGGGGCCTATTCGTTCCTTTTTACCTCTGGGGATATCAGTCTTCGAGTCTGAGTGCAGGTAGGTTCTCAGATGGGCACATATTGCTCCTTTTTGTCCTGTGAAGCCACAATATTGGGATGGCCTTAGGGACTTTGGAGGTTTATTCTATTAGTAGGGTTGTGGCCATTGGAATGGGCACACAGAACTCCCTTGGAGAGGGCAAGTACATTCCTCAGGTTTGCTCCAGGGGCCTAAGCCTGTAGGGTGTGTTGGCCTGGCCTGTTTGGACAGTTGTCTGAAAACACAAACTCGGCTTATGTTTCGGGTCATAGGTATGGCAGGACTGATCTACAGACCATGAGGAGAACACTTTGGGATATGAAAAAAGGGCGAGTGTGAGGCTCTTGCTCAAGTTTTTATCTCTGGATATCGTGCCATTCATTGTCATGAAATATCCGGGTGACTTCATGGGAAATGGACGAGTCTTACTCTCTGGGGGTTTGGCCCCGTCCAAAGAGTTTGGGGTCATGCTGTGGGATGGAAGAAGTCCGTTTTTTTTTGTTGTTGTTGTTGTTTTGTTTTGTTGTTCAAACCCCACCAAATGAGGGATTCCAGAGTAGAGCCCTGGGGAGAGGCGATTGGACAACCAGAAATCTAGTTTAAATTTGGGACCTAGGGACATGTAAAGCCATTATGGCATCTAATGGTCTAGCCACTGAGAGGACGTACTATAGCACAGGACTCACGCGGAGGGTCACAATGCGTGTTTATGCCCTCGTCGCACTCAAGAATGGGCGGGGCCTCAGGGTGAATGCAGGTTTCCCCTACAGTGAACGTTCGACCACATGCAAACCATAAGGTATCTTGGCATGGGTAAGGAAGAGTTCTGATTTCTGCATCCTAGTGCCCCGTGGGCAGTGATTGGAGATAAGGTCTAGGTTCTGAAGCCTGAAAACTGAGGTAGGGAAGAGATGATGACCTAAGGCCACGGCGGGTCTTATGGGCTCAGGGTGCGGTCAGCTGTCTGTGTGTTGCTCAGGAGGTCCCGGCTCAGGGTGTGTCAGACAGTGCATTCCTGCCCAGGTTAGACTATATAATTTGGGTACATTCGAGTGCCCTGTAGGGTTATTCTCATTTAATGTGCCCGGGCAGCTCATTAGGCAATATTTTGTTTCTAGAGGGCGGGAGAGTGCTGCAATGATGGTCCTGAATTGCCAAACTTGTGGGCTTCGGGGCCAGGAGTGTGAGGACGGAAGTCTGAGAACACAAGCTAGACTTGGGATTCAGGGCGAGGGCACGGCATGTACCTCCTGAAGATCTGAAGCAATAACTCATGCATCTGAAGTCAGAGCGAGGATCAGACTTTGGCTCACCTTGGATTTTCTGTTCATGACGGCCCCTTCATAAAGGGAGCCAAATCTCGAGGCCGTGGAGGTTTCCCACGTTGGGAGTGGTGGGATGCCCCCTCCAAGGATTCCTACTGCGGGACAATTGAGACCTGTTGGACAGCTCCAGGACATCCCATTTGGATGAGTCCAGACCAACGTTCGAAGATGGATGACTGGGAAGCCCGCCTCGCATTCCTATTGTCTCCTAGCGTCAACCAGAAATCTGGTTAAAAATTGGGGCCTAGGGACATGACAAGCCCATTATTACATCTAATGGTCCAGCCACTGAGAGGACGTACTAGAAGACAGGACTCTCGCTGAGGGTCACAATGCGTGTTTATGCCCTCGTCGCACTCAAGAATGGGCGGGGCCTTAGGGTGAATGCTAGTTTCCCCTACAATGAACGTTGGACAACATGCCAACCACAAGGTTTCTTGCCATGGGTAAGGAAAAGTTCTGATTTCTGCATCACAGACACCCCTGGGCAGTGATTGGAGATAAGGTCTAGGTTCTGAAGCCTGAAAAATGAGGTAGGGAAGAGATGGTGACCTAAGGCCATGGCGGGTCTGATGTGCTCAGTGTGCGGTCAGCTGTCTGGGTGTTGTTCACGAGGTCCGGGCTCAGGTTGTTAGTGAGTGCATTAGTGCCCAGGTTAGACTATATATTTGGGGTGCATTCCAGTGCCGTATAGGTTCTTATATGAAGACCTCTTCACGATATGAAGAATGAGCGAGTGTGAGGCGCATGCTCAGGCTTTTGTCTCTGGATTTTGTATCAGCGATGGCCTTGGAATGTTGGGGAGGCCTCATGGGGCATGGACGAATCTTGGTCTCTGTGGATTTGGGCCGATCCCTATTGCTTTTCGTCAATCTGTGTGATGGGAGGACTCCTTTCAGGTTTGTTATCTCAGGTGTCCCACCAAAAGAGGAATTCCAAAGCAGAGCCCTGGGGAAGAGTGAAGGGACAACCCGAACTATGGTTAAAAATTGTGACCAAGGGGCATGGCAAGGCCAATATGCTGTCTCTCCTTCCAGCCACTGAGAGGCCTTACCGGAGGACTGGGCTCAGGCTGAGGGGCACAATGTGTGTTTGTGACCAATGTGGCCCGCTAGCATGGGGTGGCCTCATGGGCTACACTGGTTTCAACTACACTGAACGTTGGACAACATGCCAACCACAAGGTTTCCTGCCATTGGTAAGGAAGAGTTCTGATTTCTGCATCACAGTCACCCCTGGGCAGTGATTGGAGATAAGGTCTAGGTTCTGAAGACTGAAAACTGAGGTAGGGAAGAGATGATGACATAAGGCCATGGCGGGTCTGATGGGCTCAGTGTGCAGTCAGCTGTCTGGGGGTTGGTCACGAGGTCCGGGCTCAGGTTGTCAGACAGTGCATTAGTGCCCAGGTTAGACTATATATTTTGAGTGCCTTCGAGTGCCATGTAGGTTCTTATCTGAAGAACTCTTCACGATATGAAGAATGAGTGAGTCTGACGCGCGTGCTCAGGCTTTTGTCTCGGGATTTTGTATCAGGGATGGCCGTGGAATGTTGGGGAGTCCACATGGGCCATGGACGAATCTTGTTCTCTGTGGATTTGGCACGATCCCAATTGTTTTTCGTCAATCGTTGGGATGGGAGGACTCCTTTCAGGTTTGTTACCTCAGGTGTCCCACCAAAAGAGGAATTCCAAAGCAGAGCCCTGGGTAAGAGTGAAGGGACAACCTGAACTATGTTTAAAAGTTGAGGCCTAGGGGCATGGCAAGCCCAATATGCTGTCTTCCATTCAGCCCTGGAGAGGCCTTACCTGAGGACTGGGCTCAGGCTGAAGTTCACAATGTGTGTTTGTGACCAATGTGGCCCGCAAGCATGGGGGGGCCTCATGGGCCACACTGGTTTCAACTACACTGAACCTTGGACAACATGCCAAGCACAAGGTTTCGTGCCATGGGAAAAGAGTTCTGATTTCTGCATCATTTTCAAACCGGGCCGTGATTGGAGATAAGTTCTAGGTTCTAAAGCCTGAAAACCGAGGTTGAGAAGAGATGACGACCTAAGGCCAAGGCGGGTCCGAAGTGCTCAGTGTGAGGCCAGCTGTCTGGGTGGGGCCAGGAGGTCCAGGCTCAGGCTGTGTCAGAAAGGGCATTAGTACCCAGGTCAGCCTATATACTTGGGGTACAGCCGAATGGCGTGCAGGTTGATCCTCATTTGGGGTTTCTGGGTAGCCCGAGAGGGCAATGTTTTTCATCTGGAGGGCTGGCAGAGTGCTGCATTATATTTCTGGATTGCCAAACTGGAGGGCTTGTGGGCCTTTAGTCTGAGGACGGAAATCTGAGAACCCAAGCTAGGGCTAGGTTTCTGGGTGAGGATATGGCAGGCACAATCTACAGACCTGAATCGAGATCTCGTGCAGATGAAGTCATTGCGATGATCAGACGATTGTCAGGTTGGACATTCAGGCCCTGATGGCCCCTTCTTGAAGGGGCAGTAGATCACGAGGCCATGGGGGTTTTCCCACGATGGGAGTTCTGAGAAGCTCCCAACTGCAAAGATTCTTCAGCAGGACAATTGAAACCTGTTGCTTGGCTCCAGGACAACGATTCCGAGCAGGGTCTAAGGATGGATGGCTGGGTAGCCCACCCTACATTCCAATTGTCTCCACGCAAAAAGACAGGTTAGATCTGCTAGATCTGGGGCAGCAACCGAGGAGGCTGAGTTGAAATGGACACTCCTATGGATGTGTCCTAATATGATTTTGTGTCTATGGAGACCTTGGAATGAAGCGGTGGCACTGGGGTCCTGAAGGGTTCTCCTAAAGAGAGGCTTTCACAAAGATCCATCATGCAAGTTTCCCATGTTTAGATGAGATTTGTTCTGATGGGTGAGTCAAGAAAGAGCCATATGCTGTTATTGAAATGCAGGCCTCTGAGGAGAGATCCCTGGAAACAAAAGCAATGGATCCGATAGGTGCCTAGGGGCCTGTTCGTTCCTTTTTACTTATGGGGACATCAGTCTATGGGTTAGAGTGCCGGAAGGTGCTCAGATGGGCCCAGATTGCCCCTGTTTGTCCTAGGAAGCCACAAATATTGGGATGCCCTCAGAGATATTGGAAGTTTAATCTATTAGTAGGGTTGTGGCCATTGGAATGGGCAGATACAATTCCCTTGAGGAGGGCAAGCAAAGTCGTCATGTTTGGCTTCAGGGGCCTGAGCCTGTAGGGTGTGTAGGCCAGGGCTGTTTGGACATTTGTCTGAAAACACAAACTCCGCTTATGTTTCAGGTCATAGGCATGGCAGGACTGATCTACAGACCATGAGGAGAACACTTCGGTATATGAAAAAAGGGCGAGTGTGAGGCTCTTGCTCAAGTCTTCGTCTGTGATTATCGTGTCACACATGGTCATGAAATTTCCGGGTGACCTCATGGGGAATGTACGAGTATTACTCTCTGGGGGTTTGGCACCGTCCAAAGAGTTTGTGGTCATTCTGTGGGATGGAAGAAGTCCGTTATTCTGTTGTTGTTGCTTTGTTTTGTTTTGTTTTTCAACCACAGTTGTCCCACCAAATGAGGGATTCCAGAGTAGAGCCTTGGGGAGGGGCGACTGGACAACCAGAAATCTGGTTAAAAATTGGGGCCTAGGGACATGTCAAGCCCATTATGACATCTAATGGTCCAGCCACTGAGAGGACGTCCTAGAGGACAGGACTCACGCTGAGGGTCACAATGCGTGTTTATGCCCTTGTCGCACTCAA
>NW_026740918.1:0-6383 GCF_022355385.1 Mustela nigripes
CCTCTCCAACACATGTTGTTTCCTGTCTTGCTAATTTTGGCCATTCTAACTGGTGTAAGGTGATATCTCAATGTGGTTTTAATTTGAATCTCCCTGATGGCTAGTGATGGTGATCATTTTTCATGTGTCTGATAGCCATTTGTATATCTTGATTGGAGAAGTGTCTGTTCATATCTTCTGCCCATTTTTTGATATGTTTGCCTATTTCGTGTGTGTTGAGTTTGAATCGCTAAGGAAATATTGAAAAACAAAAATAAAACTGGGGGCATCACATTACCTGATTTCAAGCTTTATTACAAAGCTGTGATCACCACGACAGCATGGTACTGGCATAAAAACAGACACATAGACCAGTGGAACAGAGTAGAGAGCCCAGATATGGACCCTCAACTCTATCGTCAATTAATCTTTGACAAAACAGGAAAAAATATACAGTGGAAAAAGACAGTTGCTCAAGGATTTTTTAATTCAGAATCCCATTGCTCAGCAGACTATCCTTTTAAGAGTCAGTGGGCACAGGTACACTTTGTTTAGGCAGAGTAAATTAAGTCCATTTCTAAGCTCCTGAACCAGTGATATGTTCCCAGTAGATTGCCACAGAGTCCTTTAGCTATAGCCTGTGTAATTGTGATACATCAAAAAAATTCTCTACTGGAACACCAGGACTCACTTCAAAATACATGCAGGCACAGGTGCTGATGCGAGACTTGAAGGACTGGATGGAGTTTAAGTGAAATTGTTTAAGTGAAAGGAAAATGTTTCTCTAAAAGTTGGAGTCATCCAAAGTTGGGAGAGTTTCAAAGGAAGCTCAAAGAGTGAAGAATAAAGAATAACAGAGTTAATTAGTAGGGCTATTACCACTAGAAGCTTCAGGCTGGCAGAAACCCCAGTTAAACAGACTCACAGACATAAATCACCAGCTCTTACCAGCTACATAGGCAAACTGCCAGACTTTGCAAAAGAGATGGTTGGCTTCCTAAGTCACACCTCTTAAAACTCAGTAATAGAGGAAAATGAGGAGGCACAGTGGCAGCTGAGATAGCCAAACTACTAAAGCAATGGCCCCCAGGAGAGTCAGTTAGGCAGAGCAGGAAGCAAACAGCAGTTAAATCGTTCTACAGTGGGGGGTTTGTGCCGCACAATGTAATGCACTTATAATTGTACATATTTTTATAAATTTTCAATTAAGCAATTGGATTCTTTTCTTCCTAATTCGGTATTCAAGTGCTAGTTTCTCCTCTGGAAATTCTTCTGCCATATGACCGTCTGTAGAGGGCATGACTATAAGATCCACCTGCAGGTAGACAAGGCTGTTGTAAACAGGCTTATGATTCTAGGCATGCCGTTGTAGGAGATTACCCTGAGATTCATTTACAGCTTTCCTCAGATTTATTTTTCTTGCGAAGGTGTGGTCTGCTTCCTGCCCTCAGGGCCTTCTTGTGACTAGACTGTAGGACAGGCTCCTTTGAACAGGCCTGCACTTGCTTTCCTGTCACTAATAGCAGGACTGAATCCCCTCATTCTCTAAAAGTCTTCTAGAAGGAGAAATGTTTGGTCCTCTCTCCTCCTCCCCTCAACACACACTATCCTTCCTTCTTTATCCAAGCTTCCTATACAGAATCTTTTTCTCATTACTCTTTTTCAACCTCTAGTCCCACATCCTTAATGAAGCCTTCAGCTCATATAGATGTCTCCCTCTCTTGAGCAGCTATTGCACTTAGGAAAGTAATGTGCCATAGTGAAGGGGAAAAAAACGTTTAGAGTCAACAAGCTTATACTTGAACACCTGAATTTACCACCCAGAATTTACCACCCAGGTAACTTTGGAAAAGCCATTTCTTTGCTCTAAGGCTCAGTTCCCTCATCTGTAAAGTGAACATAACCATAGTCCCTACTTCATAAAGATTTAAAAGTATTAAATAACAAAAATAATAACAATCATCACTTATATTTGACTTAAAATATGCCAAAATCTTTTATAAGTGTGTTGCATGTATTAATTCACTTGCTTCTGAGGCACAGAGAGATTAAGATCACATAGCTGATGAGTGGAGAAAAGAATTAAATCTAGGGAGTCCATGAACTTAACCTCTACATTGTAATGATATGCTATATGTACAGTATTTAATAAGGAGTCTAGCAAATAATGTGTGATCAAGAGGGATGAACTTTTGTTGACCATAAGAAAAAGTATAATACACACCACAGAAGAATATAGAACTTGGAGCAGGGGGAGAAATCCCAGATATGTCACTTACTACCGGTGTGACTACATCAGAATTACTCTACTGCTCTGAACTTCAGTTTACTCATCAGTAAGTTGGAAATAATGATAGCATAACAATCTTATGATTGTTATGAGGAATCAATGGCACAGTAAATACTCCTCAAATGCTAGTTGACTTCCTCATTGTTTGCATCCATCATTTAACACTTACCTACACTGTCTCATATTGCTGGTTTTTTCATCTGTGGGTCCGGTTTCACCCAGTTTATGATAAGATAAAGCTCATCATAAGGTCTAAGACTATACCCTAAACTTCTTGATAGCCCTTTAGCATAATGCTGTGCCAATACAAAGTTCTCAATCAGATTTTTAACTTCCATTGAGTGTGCCTGATCAGTCACTATGGTGGGTGTTCAAATGTATTATCTCCTTCAAGTCTCCTAACTGTTCTTTGTTTGTTGTTGGATTTTATGCTTCCTGGCATATAATTCTACTGAGAAATAGAACATGTCCTGTTCTTTGGGACTAATTTCAATGGCTGAGGAAAATTTTAGAACTTCCCAAGTCCTTTTGTTGGTTGGTAGAAATGAAACTTCCCTCATCCTCCTTTCTGAATATTCTTTTTTTTTTTAAGATTTTTATTTATTTGACAGAGAGAAATCACAAGTAGATGGAGAGGCAGGCAGAGAGAGAGAGAGGGAAGCAGGCTCCCTGCTGAGCAGAGAGCCCGATGCGGGACTCGATCCCAGGACCCTGAGATCATGACCTGAGCCGAAGGCAGCGGCTTAACCCACTGAGCCACCCAGGCGCCCCCCTTTCTGAATATTCTTGACTTGGTGATATTTTCCAAACAATTGTCAGTGTTTGTGCAGGTGGGAGCCAGGTTCTTCCTCGAGACTCAGCTGTATGAATCACCTTGAGATTCTTTTTCCTGGGACCTTTACCTTCGGTTTTTTTCCTCATTCTTTTGTTTTATTCATCATATTCAAACCTCAGAGGACATGGAAGGCAGGGCTGTGTAACGATACTGACTCTTAGCATATATGGGGCCAAAGAGGACAAATCGCAAATTACATGTAAAGAAATTAACCCTAGAGCTTTATTTGAATCGGCTGAAGAATCATAGTGCAGACATGTTGAACCACGTATTTGTGTACTCATTATTTTCATAATTGTGGCTTCATAATTGCTTTCGATAAAAAGTAGGGAGATGAAAATTCAACACTGAAACATAAATAACCAACAAACTCTGACCATATGGGAAATGCACTGTACTCAGGATTTACTTTCCCAGACAAAAGAGTGACAATAAGTGGCTTTGCTGCTACTGAATTCAAAGAAACTGAATTCAGCTTTTTCTGTAGTTCAGATTTCCAACAAATATTTTACAGTCTAAATGCAGCAGAGATTTTTGCTGAACAAATGGTTGTGTATTATGAATGGGGTATAAATTAAGGATATTCTGTTTTTTCTGAACCTAAAAGTAACTTCTCACCATGTCTCCCTCTGCACTGCAGTTGGATTTCCATGTATGAAATGTGCTGCTTTGAAACAATGCCATGAAAACCAGCATCTATTTGAGTGGTGTGCAATCACAAATGTGTGGAGGAGTGCAGTAATGCAATATGGGGCTTTAATTGAGTTTAGGTTAAGACCACAATTTAGGAATATGAACTTCTATTAGTTACATTAAGGCTAATCTATTGGATGTAGCAGTTAGAGGTTGGAGAGATTAGAAGCCACATTGAATAGGACCTGCTTGAAGAGCTACATACAGTTGCTGTTTTTTATTCCCTTGGCTCTGAATAAAGATATTAAGTACCCATCTCCAGAACATCTGACAACTCAATAATCTAAAAGGACCATTTCCAATTACTGAAACAGCCACCATTATTGGGTACCTGTGACTCAAAAGACTCTGTTATACATTTTGCTTGTCTTGTTGCATTTAATCCTTAAAGCAGTCTTGCAAGTAGACATCATGACCTTTCCTTTATAGATTTGGCAACTGACAGGGAGGTTAAGTCACTTATTTATGCTCACGTTAAATTGTACAGGAAGGATTAGACCAGTTCTGTGTGAATGCAAAATCTATGTATGCCCTTTCCAATGTCAAGTGCTGCCTCTCGGCTACGTAAGAGGTTGAGAAGGGAAGTGACAACTTTCAGCAGTATTACTGACCTATTGACTAAAAGAAGATTACGCACCATCTCAAGAATCCCTTCCTCTGGGATTTGGTGGTGAAAGGACAACATAATGATTACCAACAGGAGCTTAGCACTGGAAAGACCCAGAAAAACCCCACTTCTAACACTGCTAGTTGTGGGATCCTGGTTTTCTCACTTGTAAAATGAGGGTAATAATGTCAGTAAATATTTCATAAAACTATAGGGTGAACTAAAAGAGATCATACATGTAAATTATCTGGCATAGTGTTTGGCATATACTAAGTGTTCAATGAATCTTCATTATCATTGTAACAGTATTATTTAATATTTTCATGTACAGAGAAATTCTCTATCCTCCATTTAGAGGTAAGCCTGACTTGGCATTCTAGCAAAAATGCAACTACCCCCTAGCACCCACAAGCTTTGGTCCAACTATAAGACACAAGGTGGGGGAGGAGTCAAGATGGCAGAGAAGTAGCAGGCTGAGACTACTTCAGCTAGCCGGAGATCAGCTAGATAGCTTATCTAAAGATTGAAAACACCTGAAAATCATTGGCAGATCGAAGAGAAGAACAGCAATTCTGGAAACAGAAAAACAACCACTTACTGAAAGGTAGGACCGGCAAAGAAGTGAATCCAAAGTGACGGGAAGATAGACACTGGGGGGAGGGGCCGGCTCCCGGTAAGCGGCAGAGCAACAGAGCACAAAATCAAGACTTTTAAAAGTCTGTTCCACTGAGGGACATCGCTCCAGAGGCTAAACTGGGGCGAAGCCAACGCAGGGTCAGCGTGGCCTCAGGTCCCACAGGGTCACAGAAGGATCGGGGGTGTCTGAGTGTCGCAGAGCTTGCGGGTATTGGAACAGGAAAGCCGGCTACAGAGACAGAGCAGACAGTAAGCTCACAGCTCGGTGTTACCTTGAACCGGTCGCAGGCTCAGTGAGCTCGGAGCGCGGCCTGAGGTCAGGCAGACGGGAGTAACTGGGCGCTGTTCTCTGAGGGCGCACTGAGGAGTTGGGCCCTGGAGTCTCGGCTCCTCCAGGCCGGAGACCAGGAGGCTGCCATTTCTATTCCCATCCTCTGGAACTCTACGGAAAGCGCTCAGAGAACAAAATCTCCTGAAAGCAAACCAGAGCGGATTACTCACCCCGATCCCTGGTAAGGGCGGTGCAATTCTGCCTGGGGCAAAGACACTTGAGAATCACTACACCAGGCCCCTCCCCCAGAAGATCAACAAGAAATCCAGCCGAGACAAAGTTCACCTACCAAGGAGTGCGGTTTCAATACCAAGGAGAGCAGCAGAATTCCAGAGGAGGGGAAACAAAAAATCGAAACTAAAGAGGCTCTCTCTGTGATTTTTTTTTAGTCTTGCAGTTAATTTAATTTTATTCTTTTTCATTTTTTGTTTCTTTTTTTTCTCGCCTTCTGGTAATTTTTTTTAAAATTTTTTTTTATTTGACAGAGAGAAATCACAGTAGATGGAGAGGCAGGCAGAGAGAGAGAGGGGGAAGCAGGCTCCCTGCTGAGCAGAGAGCCCAATGCGGGACTCTATCCCAGGACCCTGAGATCATGACCTGAGCCGAAGGCAGCGGCTTAACCCACTGAGCCACCCAGGCGCCCCCCACATTTTTCTTTTTTAACGTTTTTTAACTAGTTTATCAAATATAGATATTTTTCTTTTTTATATTTTTCTTTATTTGTTTTCTTTTTTTTTTAATTCTATTTTTTCCTTTTTTCTTTTTTTTCTTTCTTCCTTTTTGAACCTCATTTTATCCCCTTCCTCCCCCCTCACAATTTGGAATCTCTTCTAATTTCGTTAAAGCATATTTTCCTGGGGTTGTTGCCACCCTTTAGTATTTTCCTTGCTCCTTCATATACTCTTATCTGGACAAAATGACAAGACGGAAAAATTCAACACACACACAAAAAAAAGAACAAGAGGCAGTACCGAAGGCTAGGGACCTAATCAATACAGACATTGGTAATATG
>NW_026740919.1:0-6382 GCF_022355385.1 Mustela nigripes
ATTATTTTAATATTGTTTCATCTTATGGTATCACTTATCTCTCGAATTCTCCCCTTGTGGTCCAGTAGTTGTTTGTCTCTCTTTTGCTCAGCTTCTTTGTTCTTTATAATTTGGTTTTCTGTATCCGTAATTCTCTCCTCAGCCTCATTTATCCTAACAGTAAGAGCCTCCATTTTTATTTCCCCTCATTAATAGCTTTTTAAATTTCAATTTGGTTAGATTTTAATTCTTTTATTTCTCCAGAAAGTGCTTTTATTTCTCCAGACAGGGTTTCTCTACTATTGTAAATGCCTTTTTCGAGCCCAACTAGCACCTTGAGGATTGTTCTTCTGAACTCTAGTTCTGACATATTACCAATATCCATATTGATTAGGTCCCTAGCCGTCGATACTGCCTTTTGTTCTTTTTTTTTTTTTTTTGTGGTTAGTTTTTCCACCTTGTCATTTTATCCAGATAAGAATATATGAATGAGAGAATAAAATACTAAAAGGGTGGTAAAGACCCCCCAAAAGTGCATGCTAACCAAATCAGAAGAGATTGAAAACCCAGGGGGAGAAGAAAGGGAGAAAAAAGAAAAAAACATTGTGTGTGTGTGTGTGTGTGTGTGTATAATAGAGCAGAGCCACCCACTTTATTTTGGGTGTATTTTGGTCTCTTAGAAGAAGCTACCAAGTTTTTGAAGAAAGAAAGAAAAACATATATATATATATGAAAATAAGAGTAAACATGATGAAGGGATGGAATATGACTGTAAAGTTGAAAATTTTTAAAAATTCTAAAAAATGAATTGATGTTAGGTGGAAAAAGAAAAATAGAGGAGGAAATGTGCTCAGGCTGGAGACTAGACTGAAGCCATGTACTAGATTTAGTGAATATTTTGATCCATTAGAAGAAATTGTGTCCCCAAATTTTTTATATGTATACAAATACAATTTTCCTATATATATACAAAACATAAGGTTAAATACAATGAAGGGGTAAAATATGACTGTAAGAATGAAGGCTTAAGAATTTTTTTTAAGAAAGGTATTTTTAAGATAAACTAGTTAAAAAGCACTAAAAGAGGAAAGAGAAAAAAAAGAAAAAAATAATAAAACAAAAAATTAACTTTGCAAGATTAAAGGATCATGAGGGGAAAGCCATGAATTCTGTGCATTGCTTTCCCCTACCTCTGGAGTTCCACTGTTCTCCTTGATCAGTGAGCTTGGTCTTGGCTGGATGTTTTTGCTGATCTTGGGCCAGTGCGGGAGGGGGGTGGGGTTTTGTGCGGGGTCTGTTGTCGTGATTCTCAAATGTCTTTGCCTGAGGCAGAATTGTACCACCCTTGCCAGGGACAGGCTAAGTAATCTAAGTGGATTCGCTGTCAGAACTTTTGTTCCCTGAACTCTTTCCATACCGCTTTGGAGGACAGGAATGAAAATGGCAGCCTCTCAATCTCTGGTCTGGAGGAGCTGAGAACTCAGGGCCCCACTCTTCAGTGTGCCCTTAGAGATAAGCAGTCCATCCCTCCTGTCTACATGGTCTCTAGCCACACTCTGAGCTCTCCCGGGCTGTGACCAAGTGTTGCTAACTCTGGCACTCCGCCCCATTTGGAGTCTCCAAACCCAGCAGATTCCTGCAGCGCTGCTTCTCCTGGAGGAGAAAGGTGAGTCTTCCTGGATATGCCACTTGTGGGTTCCCTGCTTGAATAACAGTGGCCTGGCTGTGCCCTGAATCACCGTTTAAGGTAACCCCAGTCTGAAAGTGCACTCTTCGTCTCTGTCTGCAGCCAGCTTCTCTGTTCTGATACCTGGCAGCTCTGGCACACAGACACCCCAATCTTTCTGTGACCCTGTAGATCCCGATGCCACACTGTCCCTATGAGAGCTCTACCCCCAGCTTAGCCTCTGGAGCAATGTCCCTCAGCAATGTTCTAAAAGTTCTGAATTTTGCCCCACTGCTCTGCTGCTTTCCAGGAACCGGCCTTCCCCACCATGGTCTATCTTCCCATCACTTCGGATTCACTTCTCTGAATGTCCTGCCTTTCAGAAAGTGGTCGATTTTCTCTTCCTAGAATTGTTGCTCTTCTTCTCTCTCCTGTTGAGTTTGTAGGTGTTCAAAATGGTTTGATACCTACCTAGCTGAACTCCTGGGATCTGATGTCATTTCAGTCAGCTACTCCTCCACCATCTTGCCTCAAGTCCTGTCCTCCCAATTGTATTTTTTAAATAATGTTTTATAATACTTTGACTCACAAAAACTTGCAAAAACAGTATGGAATTTCCCGTGTACCAACTTCTTCCTATTACCTTTTTTTTTTTTTTTTTAAGATTTTATTTGAGAGAGAAAGAGCACAGGTGGGGGGAGGGGGAAAGGGAGAAGCAGAGTCTTCCCTGAGCAGTGAGCCTGATGTGGGGCTGGATTCCAGAATACTGGGATTATGACCTGAGCCAAATGTAGATGTTTAACTGACTGAGCCACCCAGGGACCCCTTCCTGTTATCTTAACCATAGTATATTGGCAAACCAGGAAATTTACATTGTAGCAGTTACTGGCCTTATTTGGGTATCCCAATATTTACGTGCTCTTTTTTTTTTCCTGTTTATTAAATGTTATATATATGGTTTCATGTTATTATTACCATAAACAGAATCTAGAACTTAATATCATAAAGAAACTCATTCTTGCTATTTAATAGTTATACCTTCATCTAACCCTAATGACTGGCATCCACTGATCTTTTCTCTATCACTATAATGTAACTTTAAGAGTGTTAAATCAATAGAATCATACAACTTATAACCATCTGAGTCTGACTTTTCACTTGGTATATTGCCTTTTAGATCCATAAGTGTTGTTGCTGTCGATAGTTTGTTCCTTTTTATTGCTAAATAATATTACACTGTGTGGATGTACCTGAGTCCAGTAATCAGCTCACCATGCATGGAAAGACTTGAATTGTTTCCACAACCAAGTGACATTTATTCCAGATAGGCAAGGCTGCTTTAGTATTTGCAATTTAGTAAATGTAATCCATTGCATTAAGAAGAAAATAAGAAAAACCACATGATCATACCAACTGATGTACAGAAAGTATTTGACAAAATTTAATACCTGTTTATGACAGAAACTAATGTAGCAATAGAAGGAAGCTTCCTTTATCTGATTAAAAAAAAAAAAAGCCTGTAATACTTACATCTAAGGACACCTGGGTGACTCAGTTATGCATCTGCCATCTGCTCAGGTCATGGTCACAAGGTCCTGGGATTAAGTTCTGCATTGGCTCCTTGCTCAGCAGGGACTTGCTTCTTCCTCTTCCTGCTGTTCCCCTTGCTTGTGCTCTCTCTCTCTGACAAATAAATAAAATATTAAGAAAATAAAACATCTAGCATCATCTTGATGAAAGAATACATAATTTCTTCCAAAGATTGGGAATGAGGCAAGGATGTATACTCTTATCACTTCTAGTCAGCATAGTACTTGATATCTTTGCTTGTGTAAGATAAAAAGGGAATAAAAGGCATACAGATTGGAAAGGAAGAAGTAAAGCTGTCTATATTTAGAGATAACCTGATGGTCTATGTAGAAAATCCCAGGAAATCTCCCTAAACACCCTGAACTAGTAAGTGAGTTTTACAAGATCATAGAATATAAGGTCAACAGAAACCATAATTGTATATGTTAGGAATAAACAGCATCAATTACAATTGCTCAAAGAATAAAATATTAAGACAAGAAAGAAGACAAATAAATGGAGAGACATACCATATTCATGGAGTGTAAGACAATATAGTAAAGATGTTAATTATCTCCAAATGGGTTATTGGTGTAGTACAATTAATATCAAAATTACAGGGGTGCCTGGGTAGTTCAATTGTTAAGTGTTTGCCTTTGGCTCAGGTCATGATCCCAGGGTCCTAGGATCGAGCCCCGCATCAGGCTCTCTGCTCAGGAGGAAACCTGCCTTTCCTTCTACTCCCCCTGCTTGTGTTCCCTCTCTCGCTGTGTCTTTCTCTGTCAAATAAAATCTTTAAAAATATGTATGTCAAAATCGCAGCTTCTTTATAGATAGAACTTTATAAAATTTATGTGAAAAACAAAGGAACTAGAATAGCCTAATCAACTCTGCAAGAGAAAATAAAGTTGGAAGAATCAGATTAGCAGATACTGACATATGTAGTTCTAGTAATCAAAACAGTGTGGTATTGTTACTGACTGTGTGGTTTCGTCAGAATAATAGACACACAGAACAGAGGAACAAAATAGAGTCCAGAACACACCCACACCAGTATGGCAAACAAATGTTTGAGAGAGATGCAGAAGCAATTCAGTGGTGGAATTGGTCTGGGGCAATTCCATATTCAACAAATGACGCTGAAAAATCAGCCATTGATAGTAAAGCCCTCAACCTAGTCTTCCCACCTTATGAAAAAGTTAACTCAAAATAGGTAATGGATCTAGATGTAACATAAAACTACAAAGTTTTTAGGAAAAAAAAACGGGAAGAAATTTCTTTGACCTAGGGTTAGGCCAGAATTTTTCAAGTGACAGCAAAAGTGCAATCTTTTAAAAAAGTTGAATAAATTCAACTTAGTCAAAAATATAAACTTGTTCTGAGAATGACCAGTTAAAAGAGATGAAAAAAAAAAAAAACATAGAAAACACTTGCAACCATCTGTTCTATAAAGCACTTCCAAATTCAAAAGAAAAAAAAAAATGGGCAAAAGACTTGCACAGACACTTAAAGAGGCTGTAGGGATAGCAAATATGCACATGAAAAATGTTCAAAATCATTTGCTCTTTTTTTTTTTTTCAATTTATTTTCAGAAAAACAGTATTCATTATTTCTTCACCACACCCAGTGCTCCATGCAATAATACCCACCACCTGGTACCCCAACCTCCCACCCCCCTGCACTTCAAACCCCTCAGATTGTTTTTCAGAGTCCATAGTCTCGTGATTCACCTCCCCTTCCAATTTACCCCAACTCCTTTCTCCTCTCTAACACCCCTTGTCCTCCATGATATTTGTTATGCTCCACAAATAAGTGAAACCATTTGATAATTGACTCTCTCTGCTTAACTTATTTCACTCAGCATAATGTCTTCCAGTCCCCTCCATGTTGCTACAAAAGTTGGGTATTCATCCTTTCTGATGGAGGCATAATACTCCACAGTGTATATGGACCACATCTTCCTTATCCATTCGTCCGTTGAAGGGCATCTTGGTTCTTTCCATAGTTTGGTATTTGCTCTTAATAAGGGAGTGCAACTCGAAGCTATAATGACATACCTCTCACACTCATTAGACTGGCGGAAACATACCCATAATTTTATGTGCTAATGATTATGTGGAACAATTTGGAAATGTGAAATTTTTAGCTACTCAAAAAGTTTATTGTAGGGGCGCCTGGGGGGCTCAGTGGGTTGAAGCCTCTGTCTTCGGCTCAGGTCATGATCCCAGGGTCTTGGGATCGAGCCCCATATCGGGCTCTCTGCTCCGTGGAGAGCCTACTACCCCTCCCCACCAACTCTGCCTGCCCTCTCCCTGCTTGTGATCTCTGTCTGTCAATAAATAAAAATCTTTAAGAAAAAGTTTATTGTATACTTTTATGTTATCATGTAACTTTCATTGGGAGCATGTATCACCTTAATTATATTTTCAAATAATTGTGTCCCTCAGTAGATTCTCTAATTACAGGTCAGAAATTATGTCTATATTTGGACATGTTTTTCTTTTAGTTTCTAGCATGATACCTGCACTTGGTACATTTTTCTTTCAACACAAAAAAATACTATGAACATCTTGATATAATTTATTTAACAAATCTTTCTTCCAGAAGTAGTTTAGCTTCACTTTGTTTTGTGGTCAAATAAATTATAATCAGAAAGTTACCCACAAATCTAATGTATATATCATATGAACAATATTATAAGACTGCCAAAGAGATTGTATATAACAAATAATAGAAAAATACAATGATTAACAATATAAACTGGAGCCATTCTCAAGTTGTAGAAATTCCCCAACAGTAAGGATATTGAAAATGACCAAAAGTGATTAATGGACTATTGAAAATTTTAGTTAACAATTCTCAAAGTATTTTTTAACTTGTTAGAAATGCAAATTATTGAACCTCACCACAGTCTACTAAATGAGAGACTCAGGATGCAGTCCAGCAATTTGTGTTTTAACAAACCCATCAGACATTCCTGAGGTCCACTAAAATTTGAAAACCATTTTTCTACAGTTGACTCGGTTATTGGAAGACTGATTGGAAGAAGCAAATGTTTCTGTGGAGATCTGTATTATTTTCTTTCCTGCATTATATTTGTGTATAGTGTTCTTTGTGTTATCCTCTCTTCTCCCCACCTTTTCCCCCATTTTGTTTTGTTTTTTTTTT
>NW_026740920.1:0-421 GCF_022355385.1 Mustela nigripes
AAAAATATTTTGTTTATTTATTTGACAGAGATCACAAGTAGGCAGAGAGAGCGGGGGAAGCAGGCTCCCTGCCAAGCAGAGAGCCCGATGATGGGGCTGGATCCCAGGGCTCCAGGATCATGACCTGAGCTGAAGGCAGAGGCTTTAACCCAATGAGCCACCCAGGTGCCCTGTGATCTAAGGTATTTTATTCAAAATAAGCTGGTCCCAGTAAATTTGTTCAACAGCACTCATGTGTTTTGTTTTGGGGCATGGAGCCCAACATGGGGCTTGAACTCATGACCCTGAGATCAAGACCTGAGCTAAGATCAAGAATTGGATGCTCCACTGACTGAGCCTCCCAGGCGCCCTGCACATATGTGTTTTATTATATATATATATACATATATATATAGAGAGAGAGAGAGAGAGCGCGCGCGCA
>NW_026740920.1:521-6378 GCF_022355385.1 Mustela nigripes
AGAAACAGACTCTCCACTGAGCGGAGAGCCTGATGCGGGACCCATGACCTGAGCTGAAGGCAGACAGTTAACCGACTGAGCCACCCAGGCGCCCACACACGTGTTTTAAAACTGAGCTATGGTATTGTTTTGAAATAAGGAATTGGAGGTGATATGCCGAGACCGATTTCTTATTCCAGACCAGATGTCATGCCATAGGTTGGCCATTCATTTCACTCAGATATGAATAGATGGCCTACTGTTTAAGTCAGAACTTTTGCTGGCAAGTAACAGAAACCCGTCTTGAACTAGCCATGGCAAAAAGGAGATTTTATCGTTTTATGTAAAGGCAGGGGTGTGCTGGTGGGCTCAAGAATACCGGAGCTAAGGACTCAAATACTCAAACACCGTGGACTCTCTCTTTATCTCCCTCGTTCCCTTTTGTCTCTGCTTTTCTCTGGTGTTTTCATTCTCACGGACTGGCATTTTCTTTGAGACTTAACGTTTGTCATTGACAACTACAGGGCTCATATCTTCCTTCTTTTTTCTTTTTTTTTTTTTTTCCTCCAGAGGAGGATCCTCTGGAGGATCTGATTGTCCCTGTGGTCAGGGGCTAGGATAAAGCCATCTGCATGAGAACCACGTGGGTGGCACGGACAATGATGTAATTCTTCAAAGGGAGGAGGTTCATTTCACCCAGAAGGATGCCATAGATGCCCCTCACACCTAGACAGGGGGTAGCACCGGGCTTCGTGTCCTTGGGCTTAGCCTCCCCCAACGAGTATTATGCAAAGCCTGAAGATGATAATTCTGAAAACCAAAATGGCTGTTGGCTCAGCTCCGCCTTCCTTTTTTCCCTAGAGCGCGGGTCTCCCAGTGAAGATAATAGTAACTGACAACAGCCAGTGTGTGACTGTCAGTTCAAGGGCACTGGACGAAAAATGGATGCTTGCACAATCAAGGAGAGAAGCTACCCCAAAGGAAGCCATTCTACCTCCTGTCACGGGCAGAGATGGTTAAATAAATCATGCATGAAGGCTTCAGGCTTAGTCCAGGTTTTCATCCTGGGGTGCTTGAGCTCCATCCTCTGCCAGGGAACCAGAGAATGTTGCCGAAGGACAAAGCCTCAGGTTTTAGCTGAGCAGGCTGTGGCATGTCCCTTGTAGACATTCTCACGCTGTTCATGTCAGGGCTGTTTGCCGAAAGTGTCTTTCTTCAACCTCCTCCCTCCTTCTGTCTTTCTCTATCTGCCATTTAATCTATATTAAAATATCACTAACTGTGCATTTATCTTTTTTAAAGGTTTTACTTGTTTATTTGAGAGATGGAAGGAGAGGGAGAGAGGGGGTCTGAAGCAGACTCTGCACTGAGCACTGGGTTTGATGCCAGGACCCTGAGATCATGACCTGAGCAGAAACCAAGAGTTGAATGCCCAAATGACTGCGCCCCCCACCAGGCGCCCCATCTAGCATGCTCAGTACACACTGCTACACTTTTATTTTATTTTTGTAGTATCTTCCCTGAAGCCTGCTATTCTCAGTTTTGCCATGATGTGCCAGAATTTTGTAAACTATACCACTGGTTTAGTGCCAAGAATGATGTACCAGTTGCCACTGTATTTGGGCAGCTTTCTTGAATCTTAAATACAGTATCTGTTTCTGTATGTACAGCCTTCACTAAGGGGAGGTGGGTGTCTCATTTGACACTGGTGGGACAGCTCGAACAGATCAGTAGTCTATAAAGGCTTGAGGGGAAGAACCCTTTCTAGGGCCTCTTGGTGGAGGGGTACTTTGTTAATTTCACTGGGGCAGAAAGAGGAAATGAAACCCCACCATATTCCTTGAGGAGTCTGATATTTAGCTGGGAAGACAGACGAACCACATGGGTGGTTTGGGGACACACATCTGAAATGACTTCAGAAAATCCAAAGCAATATAAGATCAGCCCTAACTGAAAAATGTAAACAGAACATATCAGTGTGAAGAGGATTTAAAGTAAAGATTAGAGGGGCGCCTGGGTGGCTCAGTTGGTTAACCATCTGCCTTTGGCTTAGGGCACGATCCTGGGGTCCTGGGATCGGGTCCCACATCAGACTCCCTGCTCAGCGGGGAACCTGCTTCTCCCTCTGTACAGCTCCTCTCCCCCCACCCCTCCCCGCTGCTGCTCACACTCTCTCTTTCTCACGTTTTCTCTCTTTCTCAAATAAATAAAATCTTAAAAAAAATAGTAGTAGCTCAGTGGGTTAAAGCCTCTGCCTTCAGCTCAGGTCATAATCTCAGGTTCCTGGGATTGAGCCCTGCATCGGGCTCTCTGCTCAGCAGGGAGCCTGCTTCCCTCCCTCTCTTAGCCTGCTTCTCTGCCTATTTGTGACCCACCCCCCGTGTCAAATAAATAAATAAAATATTTTTTAAAAATAGTAAAGATTAGAAAAGACAAACTAGAGGAACCAGGCTTTGAAATAGCTTTGAAAACAGGCAAGGGACTAAGGAGAGGAAGGGCTTTTCAGGCTGGCTGTGTGAAGGAGGCATGAAGACAGAGAGACCAGTGGTTGTGAAATTGCACAAGACTTATGGTCAGAAGAGTTCAGTCCTTTTTCCTCTTAAAATCGACACTCACTTCATTCCTGGAGCGCAGACTACAGTCAAGAGCAAGGTGGCAAAGAGCTGCTGCCCTGCCAGCTTTACGTCCTAGTCCCTGGGTCGTCATTCCTTCTTGGGGTGGCGCCGAGGATCTGAAGAGGAAATGCCAGTGAGAGAGAGAGGCTGGTGAAGTTTACTGCTGTGCCAGACTGATTGGTTATGACTAGTTGGAGGGGAAGGAGAAGGGCAAGCTGATTTGCTGGACTACAGCGAGCCCAACTCCAGGTTGAAGGTGAACCTAATTCGAAAGCACGTAGTGTACTGTACAGTCGCTCCCTTTTACAGATGAGCAAACTGAGGCTCAGGGAAGGAAAGTGGCTTCCCCAGTTGAGAACATACAGGTAGTAGAGGAGCTAGAACTTGATCCCAGGGCTCTTCCAATTGCATGCTGCCAGTCAGGATGGCGACGGGTGGTTGAAGAAACTCAGGACCTGCTTGACTTCTCATGGCATGGGACATTTGTGTCCCGAAAAAATCAGGGGGAAAGCAGCGGCTTCTGTCACTGTTCCTGGAAGCCTTTCTTAGATGGCTGCCTTCATTTCGAGGGAAGACACACAGAATGAACAGGACAAGGCCATTCTTTATGCGTTTTCAAAATATTCAGAATCACTGTTTTTCCAAAAGGCATATGTTCTATGCATAGGAAGACATATATTCTACAGTGGCCTATCATTAGGGTGAATGTGTTATTAATTTTCCACTTCTGAGTGTGAAAAGCAGTGCTGTTGATAATGCTGGGACAACAGACGCGAAATGGGACTATCTCTTGCAAACCAGGGACACCCTACCACATACACACCCATGTAACTGAAACAAAGTTGCACAAAGTAGTATTCATCTTTAATATATGTAACAAAGTGTGATATTTTCTTTTTTAAAATTGAAGTATTGTTAACACACAACATTACATTAGTCTCAAGGCCAGGATGTAGTCAATAGACGAGTTCATACGCGTCTATACGTGAATCTGTGCTCAGCACAGAGGTAACTGCCACCTGTCACCAATGTTAATTACAACACCATTGACTGTATTCCCTATGCTCTCTATGCTGGCCTGTCATCCGTATGACATATTGATTAACTAGAAGCCTGCAAGCCTGTACCTCCCACTCCCCTTCACGCATTTTACTCATCCCCCCTTCTGGCAACAATCAGTTTAGTCTCTGCATTTATGGGTCTATTTCTGCTTTTTGTTTGTTTTAATTTTTTGATTGCGCATATAAATGAGATCTGTGGTATTTGTCTCTATCTGACTTACTCCATTTAACGTAATGTTGTCTAGGTCTATCCATGTTGTTGCAAACGGCAAGACCTCATCCTTTATGGCAAGGTGCGATATTACTCTGTAATATAGAATTACATATATAATATAATATATAATGTGTACATATATACCACATTTTCTTTTTTTTAAGATTTTATTTATTTATTTGACAGAGATCACATGTAGGCAGAGAGGCAAGCAGAGAGAGAGGAGGAAGCAGGCTCCCTGCTGAGCAGAGAGCCTGACTCGGGGCTTGATCCCAGGACCCTGGGATCATGACTTGAGCCGAAGGCAGAGGCTTTAATCCACTGAGCCACCCAGGTGCCCCCACATTTTCTTTATATGCCATATACATACATATATACCATATCTTCTCTTCCTCTCTCTCTCTCTCTCTCTCTCTCTATATATATATATATATATATATAAACACACCCACAGCCACACCACACCTTCTTTTAACCATTATCTATCCATGGACACTTGAAAATCCTGACATTTTCAATTCTATTTCCCTACAAAAGTACCATATGACCCATTAAATTGGGTTGAAAGTTTGCAACACGCAACTCTAGTTGATTGTTGGTACATGTGAGGGGCTTGGGATGATGATGGAGAAAGAAAAAGAGGGGGCGTATGGTGAAGTGAATGTCTGAGATGTACTATAAACTTGTCACTTCTGAACATTTTGATAAATGTGCTCCCCCAAGAAAGACACTGGTAACAAACATTTCCTTCCATCTATTCCTCATGATTCGCAAAAGGTTTAGATCGATCTTTCTGGAATCCATGTGTTCCACTTGGAGCACGTCTCCTCCTGGTGTACTTGCTCCCTCCCACCCCTACCCGCACCCTTTTTCTTAGCTTTGGGCTTTCGTCTGTTAGCCTGCCATTGATTTAGAGCAGTAAGGCTTCCAAGGACAAGTGGCTCATTTATAGTTTCTGGCCCTCTGTGTACTTTTTCTGGGCCTGCATCTTGAAGTTGAAGCCGATGGTCTTGTAGAGCTAAAGTGTTGTCTCTGCTGTGCTCCTTTAAACACACACATTTATACACAGCATCTGGACATTGCTCATCTGTCTCAGAACTTTGCCAAGACCTAACAGAGCAGATCTTGCCTGCCGGTCAGGCACGTGGGACTCACTCCTGCCCCTCCTCAGTGGCCTCCCATATATTAAGAAACATTTGTAAAGTTACCCATGGAGGAGAAAAGGGTTACCACTTTCCCCTCTGTCTCACTTCCTTCGGGGTCCCCCAAAATGTTTGAACACTCATACATGTGCTACCAAGAGCCACAAAATGAGAGACTTGGGAATAATACTTCACAGCAATAAAATAACTTTCTGTAGGTTCCCACTTTGTAAAGATCTTGAGATTATGAAGGCATATAGGGGAACACAGAGATTTTCCAGCCTCAAAGGATATGCTATGGTAACATATTGAACCTGAAAGTCACTTTTTCCTAAATAAATTTTATCATCTGATCATCTGAATCCATTGACTAAATTTGACAATAGTTTATTTTACTACAGAGGGTTGAGTACATGACTTTTCCTGGTATTTACACACACACACACACACACACACACCCATACAAGATGGTTGAGATGGAGGAATTTGAAAACACACAGAGAAAACTTTGGTAGCACTGACGCTCCTGACAATGCTTAATGCATTAAAAAAAAAAAAGGTACTTGTAAAAATCACGTAAAAATAAATAGTACTCTGAAATACCAAAAAAATATATATATAAATAAAAAAAATTCTTGAAAAACTTATCAGGCCAGATAAAAGTTTGTCACATTTTAATAGTTTTACCAGAAGCTCATTGACATGCACAGTGTCTCAGGGCACTAGAAGCCTAATTAAATAGAAGATGTGATTATGAACCATCAAATAAGAAGCCTCTAAAACAAACCAAGGATGGTAGTAACTATTTTAATTTAGTATGGTATTTTGAAAACATATACATATGAC
>NW_026740921.1:0-6377 GCF_022355385.1 Mustela nigripes
TATAGTTTTTTAAGGGAAACCATATATATATGGTTTCCCTTAAAAATAAAATATTAATCAGAGAAACAGGAATTAGTGGTGATCAATGTATAACTTTCTGAATGTACTAAAAGCCACTGAATCAAACACTTTAAAGGGTGAACTCTATGTATGTGAATTATATTGCAATAAAAAACATCAGATAAAAAGGGGTGCCTGGAGGACTCAGTCAGTTGAGTATCCAACTCCTGATTTTGGCTCAGGTCATGATCTCAGAGTCATGAGATCAAGCCCTGCATCAGGCTCCATGCTGGGCATGAAACTTACGTAAGATTCTTGAGCTCCCTCTCACTCTGCCCCTTCCCACCCCTCATGCTCTTTCTCTAAAATAATAATAATAATAATAAAGAGTTTTATCAGATAAAATAGACTTTGGAGTAAAGAAAATTACCAGTAACAACAAAAGACAGTACATAATAGTGAAAGGTTCAACCCACCAACAAGCCATAGCAATCCAAAAGGTTTACATATGCAGCAAACAACAGAACTTCCAGTTTCCTGAAGCAAACCTGAAGGAACAGAAGGAGAAGCAGACCTGTCCACGTTTATACTTGGAAACTTCAAAAGCGCTCTCTCAACAATTGATAGAATGACTAGACAGAAAATCAACAATGATATAGGGAACTAAATAATGCCATCAACCAAACAAGACTCAACTGCCATTTATACAACACTCCACCTAATAACAATAGAAACACGTTCTTTAAAAAAAAAATTATTTGAGAGACACACAGAGAAAGCAGAGTGGTGGGAGGGGCAAAGGGAGAAGCAGGCCCCCCACTGAGCATGAGCCTGACATGGGGCTCAATCCCAGGACCCTGAGATCATGACCTGAGCTGAAGACAGATTTTTTAAAAGATTTATCTATTTATTTATTTGACACAGAGAGACAGTGAGTGAGAGAGAGAGAGAGAATGTGCAAGCACATAAGCAGGGGGAGTGCAGAGGGATAGGGAGAAGCAGGCTCTCCACTGAGCAGGGAGCCCATCATGGGGTTCAATCCCAGGACCCTGGGATCATGACCTGAGCTAAAGGCAGACGCTTAATGACTGAGCCACCCAGGCGCCCCTGAAACACATTTTTTTAAGCATGCATGGAACATTCACAACATAGGCCATATCCTGTTTTTCATGAAACAACATTTCATGAAATCTCAACAGATTTTGAATAATTGAAATAATAACAGAGAGAGAATATGTTTGCTAATGATGGAATCAATCTAAGAATCTATATCTAAAAAGAGGAAATTCTCTAGATCCTTGGAAATTAAAGAATACACAGAATTCTAAATAATCCATGGGATATTAAACAATACATTGAATTAAAATGAATATGCAACATATCAAAATTTATGAGACACAGCCAAAGCAGTGCTGAGAGGGAAATTTATTGTATTAGATGCTTACATTACAAATGATGTAAGGTCTCAAATCAATAACCTAAACACTCACCTCCAGAAACTAAGGGAAGATAAAAATAAACACAAATCAAGCAGAGGGTAATAAGAGCAGAAGTCAGTAAAACTGAAAACAGAAAAACAATAGAGAAAAATCACTGAAACAAAAAACTGATTCTTTGAAAAGATTAAGAATTGGATAAATCTCTACCAAGTTTAAAAACAAAAAGACAAGACACAGATTACTAATATCATCAATGAAATAGGAGGTCCCACTATAGAACTCACAGACATTAAAAGGATAAAAAACATTAAGAAAAATTCTACATACATAAATTTGACAACTAAGATGAAATGGACCAATTCCTCAGAAAACACAAACTACCAAAATTCATCCAATATGAAGTAGACAATTTGAAGTTATATAGACCTTAAAAATTGAATTAATCATTAAAAGACTCCCAAAGAAGAAATCTCCAGGCCTATATACTTTCAATGGAGAATCCTACCAAATATTTAAAGTAGAATTAACACTAATTCCACACAACCTCTTCCACAAAATTATGAGGCCCGCATTACCTGATACCAAAACTAGACAAATACCCCCCCCAAAAAAAACCAGTATCTCTCATGAACTTAGATGTAAAATCCTCAACAAAGTATTAGTAAATCAAATCCAACAATATGTGAAAAAATTTATATATCATGACAGAGTGGATTTATTCCAGAATGCTGGTTCAGTTTCACTCATCATGTAATTCACCATGTTAACAAACTAAGGAAGAAAAATCAGACAATCACATTAATTGACACAGAAAAGGCACTACCATCCATTAAAGGCATTTAACATCTCTTCATGATGTTCAGGAAACCAGAAATAGAAGGAAACTGCCTTCAGCAAACCAGGAATAGAAGGAAACTGCCTTAACATGATTTTTTTAAAAAAAATTCTACATAAAACTACATCTAACCTCATTCTTTATGGTGAAAGACTTAATGCCTTCCCCCCTAAGATCAGGAACAAGGCAAAGACCTCCGCACTTGCCACTCTTATTCAACAGAATACTAGAAGTCCTAGCCAATGAAATAAGGCAAGAAAAGGAAATAAAAGCCATAGTGACTAGAAAGGAAGATATAAAACTGTCCCTATTTGCAGGTGATAGGATTACATACATAGAAAATCCCAGGGAACACACACACACAACCAACAAGTGAATTCAGCAAGTCTGCAGGATGCAAGATCAATATTAAATATTTGATTTATATACACCAGAAATGAACATTTTAAAACCGAATTTTAAAACTCATACTATATACAATCACTCAAAACAAATGAAAAACTTAGATATAAATCTAACAAAACAAGTAAAGGACTTGTATGCTAAAAACTAGAAAATACCAGTAAAAGAAATAAGACAAGATCTGAATCAGTAGAGACACATGACAGTGTTCATGTTATCAGAGGACTCAACAGGAAAAGATGTCAATTTCCCCCCAAATTGATCTGTATAGAGATTTTAGAAAATTCCGGTCAAATTCCTGCAATGCTTTTTGTAGATATAGACTATCTTGTTCTTTTTTTTATAAAGATTTTGTTTATTTATTTGACAGTGATCACAAGTAGGCAGAGAGGCAGGCAGAGAGAGAAGGAAGCAGGCTCCCCGGTGAGCAGAGAGCCTGATGCAGGGCTTGACCCCAGGACCCTGAGATCATGACCTGAGCTGAAGGCAGAGCACTGAGCCACCCAGGCACCCCTAGACAAGCTTATTCTAAAATTTATGTGGTAAGGCAAAGAAACTAGAACAGCTACAGCCTTTCTGGAAAAGAATAAAGTTGGAATAATCATTCTATTCAGTGTTAAGATACATATAACTGTATTAATCAGAACAGTGTGGTATTGAAGGACAGACTCATAGGTCAGTGGAGCAGTAAAAGCCCAGAAATAGACCTACGTATGTTTATGGCTAACTGATTTTTGAACCCCCTCCAAAAAAAGGAAAAAGCAATCTACTGGAGGAATGATAGTCTTTTCAGTAAATGGTGCAGGAGCAGTTAGACATCCACAGGCAAAAAACTAACCCTTTCACACTTTAAACAAAAACTAATCCAAAATGAATCATAGAATTCAATGTAGATAGAGATAAACTTATCCTAAAATTTATAAGGAAGGATAAAAAATACAAAATGTTTATCAGAAAACATAGGAGATAATCCTCAGGACCCTGGGGCTAGGCAAAGAGTTCTTAGACACAGCAGAAAATGCACAATCCACAAAAGAAAAAAATCGCAAAGTTGGACCTCATCAAAATTTACGAACTTTTGATTTGTAAAAGATCTTGTTAAGAAGATGAAAACACGTGATAAGACACAGGCTGGGAGAAAATATTTGCAACCACCTATCTACCAAAAGGCTTTTATCTAGAATATATAAATAACTCTCAAAATTCAAGAGTAAAAAACAAACAATCCAATTAGGAAACAGGCAAAACACCTGAACCAACCTTTCACCAAAAGGAGACAGGGATGGCAAATAGGCACACCAAAAGATGTTCAGGATCACTAGGTGTTGGGAAAATGCAAATGGAAGCTACAAGGACCTATCACTATACACCTAATAGAACGGCTAAAATACAACACAGCAACACCACCAAATGCTGGTGAGGCTGCACAGAAATCTGATCTCTCATATGCTGCCGGTGGGAATGTCAAATGGTACAGCCACTCTCAAAAACAGTTGGGTTGTTCATTGTAAAAACTTAATATGTGTTTACCATAGGATCTAGCAATTGTACTCCTGGGCGTTCATCCAGGAAATGTTATGTCCGCACAAAAATCTACGCACCAATATTCACAGCAGCTTTATTTGTAATAGTTAAAAACTGGAAGCAATGCAAATGTCCTTCGGTGGGTTAATGGTTACACAAGCTGTGGTACATCCACACCATGGAGTACTACTCAGCAACAAAAAGGAATGGACTACTGATACATGGGACAACTGGTGACCCTCCAGAGAATTCTGCTGAGAACAGATGATCTGAAAAGATCACATAGTGCATGGTTCCACTTATCTACCAATTTTGAAGTAACACAATTATAGAGATGGTGAAGAGATTAATGTTTGCCAGGGAAAGGTGGGATGGGGTGGGGGTCTATGATTATAAAGGGGTGGCCCAGCAGATTTTCTTTATGCTGATGGAACACTTCTGTACGTTGACTGCGGTAGTGTTCACACATATCTATATGTGACCAGATTACATAGGCCTGTGGACACACACACACAAATGAGTGCATGTAAAAACTGTCTAAAACTGAGGTCTGTAGATCGGACCAACATCAAATTCCTGGTACTGATAGTGACCTACGCAAAAGATGTGAACTCTGGGTAAAGCTGGGTGAAGGATACAGCAGACCTCCCTGTACTGGTTTTGCAGCTTCCTAGGGGTCCATAATTATTAATTTTTAAAAAAATGTTCCTCTGCCCCTGTTTCTTTGTGTAATGTGTTCAGTTCTCTGTTTGGGTTGTTTTAAAGACCCAGCAACAACGTGGTAGTAACTCAGGACAATTTTCTGTCAATGACTCGCCAAGTGCGAAATGTTGCCTGGTCAGAGCCCATGTCCCGACGAATGTCCCATTTATGGAGGTACTACCGGCCCGACCCCTGGACCCCAAAGCACTCTTTAAATCCTTTAACTAAAAATCTTTCTTTTTTTTTCCTAAGATTTTATTAATCCATTTGACAGAGATCACAAGTAGGCAGAGAGGCAGGCAGAGAGAGAGAGAGGAGACAGGAGTCTCCCTGCTGATCAGAGAGCCCGATGCGGGGCTCGATCCCAGGATCCCAGGACCACGACCCGAGCTGAAGGCAGAGGCTTTAACCCACTGAGCCACCCAGGCGCCCTAAAAATCTTTCTTAAAAAATTCATTTTATCTCCCTGAAAGCTGCTTTCCACTCACGTTCAGATTCTTTTTTTTTTTTTTTTTTAATCAAATCACTGGCCATCACTTCTCGGCCTTTTGGCTAAGATCAAATGTATCAAATCACTGGCCAGATAGTGTGGGAGGAGAAGAGCTCTGAGAGCTCTGTGACTGCCCCCTCTGGGGTCCATGAAGAACTGCGCCGGAGTCCGGCCCGTCTGAGCTGGCAGTGCACTTTGTGCCCACAGCAATCTGACGAGGCCGCTTCCTTCTCTGTGCTGCAAATGGGTTCCTATCCTCCTACAGTTCCTGAATGTCACTGAACCCGGGCAGGGATGCTCAGACACCTTCCAGTTCTGATGTCTACCTCCATGGAGCCTACGGCCTCCAAGCAGAACCTAAAAATAAACCCTCTCAGTTAATTTCCTAACATTTTCCCATTATTTTGGGTTGTGGGTCTTTGTTGTTGTTTTGGTTTTGTTTTGTTTTGTTTTTTCCTTTTTTAAGATTTTATTTATTTGACAGACAGAGAGCACAAGTAGGCAGAGAGGCAGGCAGAAAGAGAGGAAGGGAAGCAGGCTCCCTGCTAAGGGAGCCTGATGTGGGGCTCAATCCCAGGACCCCGGGATCATGACCTGAGCCGAAGGCAGAGGCTTTAACCCACTGAGCCACCCGGTGCCCCAATGTTTTGCTTGTTTTTGAAAGAGAGAGTATGTGCACAAAGTGGGGGGTGGGAGAGGGAGAGAGAGAGAGAGAATTTAAAGAGACTCCCAGCGAGCATGAAGCCCGAGGCAGGGCTCAATCTCACGACCCTGAGATCATGACCTGAGCCGGAAATCAAGAGTTGGACGTTTAACCCCTTAAGCCACCCAAGCGCCCACTGGTTTGTGTTGAAAACATAAACATATCCATGAATTCTTAATGTGCTTTTCTCCCGAATTCTTAAGCCCCCAATGTCCAGACAAAAGACTAAGGTTTTAATTCACTCCAGATCTCATTCTTTTTTTTTTTTTTTTAAAGATTTTT
>NW_026740922.1:0-6375 GCF_022355385.1 Mustela nigripes
TCTGACAAGGCTGCCACCCAGAGGAAGGCACCACTGTGGACAAGGCCGCTTGTGGCTCGGGGGGTTGGCAAGGCATTTTGCGGCGAGGCTGCTGGCAGCTAGGGGCAGTTGGCATCTCAGGGCCGCTGGCGGCTCGGGACCTCTGGCATCCAGGGGCTGCAGGCATCGGGACCGCTGACCACTGGACCGCTGGCATCTCGGGACCACTGGCGTCTAGGGGCTGCAGGCGTGGGGACTGCCGACCACTGGACTGCTGGACCGCTGGTGTCTGGGCAGCTCGGGGCTGCTGGAAGCTGCAGGCTGCTGGTGGCTGCAGGCGGCAGCTCTGGGCTGCCAGAGGCGGGACCCCCTGAGGCTGGAGACTGCGGGCGCAGGGACCTCAGGTGGTGGGACTGCTGGCGGTGGTTATAGCTCTTACAAGAGCTGTTACAGCTTTTCCATTCTGCTGACTCTTCTGCTCCCGTTGACTCTTCTGCTCCCATCACAGCTCTCCTCTTCCCCTGCTAGCCTCGCACAGCAACCTTTATGCAGTTGGTTGAGCCCCACCCCTATACAGGTGGCCAGTTGGATCTCAATTCACCCTAGTGGATATACACATGCTGCACCAATTGGACATCTCCACCTGGCCTGCCCCACCCCTACATCCGGGGTCCACAAGCAAGTTCCTCTGGGAGGGGCAGGCCCTTACATTCCCCCTTTTCTTTGGAGATTAGTCAAATCCTTGACTTTCCAGATAGTTCTATCTTATATTGAACATATAAGACTAACATTTTATCGCCCCAATTTTCTTTAGTATAGCAACAATAAACTTACAATTTTTTAGTCCATGGTCAGCTGGGTCTGTCGGCTGCCACTCCCATCTGGGGGGCATCCTTACTCTCAGCTCGTTTGACGTGACCCGCATGAACCCAGGCCCTAATGCCTTCTACTTTTACTGCCGTGGGGGTGGTTAGGATAACAGCAAATTGTCCCTTCCAGCGAGGCTTTTCCCCACTTGATAGTGATGTATCCAGATCAAGTCCCTGGGATATGGTTCCACCAGTGTCTCTGTTCCAGTGTGGGCAGTTTGGATCCCTTCTTTTTAAGACAGACTGTAATGCCTGCAGTGACTGGGGTATAGACTGATCAGTCATTTCTGCTAGGGCAACCTCCTGTAGCCTAGGACAGAGCAAGGGAGGGGTCCTCCCAAACATTATTTCAAATGGGGTCACCTTGTTTAAATAGGGTGTACATCGTGCCCTGAGGACAACAAAAGGAAGGAGATCCATCCATCCACCACCAGCCTCCAGAATTAACTTTGTCAAGGTCTCTTCGAGAGTCTTGTTCATTCTCTCTCCTTGCTCAGAGCTCTGGGGCCAGTAGGCACACTGTAGTTTCCAATTAGTGCCCGCAGCCTTGGCCATCTGTAGCGTCTTGGTGAATGCAATCAGCTTTGCTTTTCCACCGAGATCCTGTGTGGCAGGGCTGTCGTCCAGAGTCTCTGCTCAGGAGAAACCATTGCAGCCCCCACATACCTCTTTCCATTGACCATGTAAACTACTACCTTCTGTGAACAGAGTCATTTCCGCATCCGGGAGGGGAGTGTCTCTGAGATCCTGCCTTATTCCTATGACTTGGGTTAGGACCTTCCCGCAGTCGTGTGGGTGGTCAGCCAGCACCTCTGGTAGCAACATGGCTGGATTTAGCACTGCCGGGGGCCGGAAGATCACTTTTTTTCGTTCAGGAGGAGGGCCTGATACCTCGTCACTCGGGCATTTGTCATCCACCGGTCTGGTGGAGTCCGGAGAAGGCCCTCGATAACGTGGGTGGTGGTCAATATGAGATTTTAACCCAGAGTCAATTTGCATGCATCCTTGACCAGGAGGGCCATGGCAGCAATTATGCAGAAACAAAGGGGGAACCCAGCTGCTACTGGATCTAGTTTCTTGCTAAGATAGGCCACTGGCCTTCACCAAGGCCCCAGAGTCTGAGTCAAAACTCCTTTAGTCAGCCCTGCCTTTCCATCCACATACAAGTGGAAGGGCTTGGTAGCATCTGGGATGACCAATGCTGGGGCACACAGTAAGGCTCTTTGTAATTCCTGAAATGCTCCTTCTGCCTCAGCTGTCCACACTCTACCATAGTAAGTCCTCCCTTAGCCAGTTCGTAGAGAGGTTGTGCCATCTCCGTGAAGGCAGCATCCACAGCCTGCAGTAGCCCACCGTCCCAAGAAATTCCCTCTTGGAGATCAAAGCGAAAGCAACCCGTATTCCCTGGCAGTCTTCCATCCAAGTAATAACCAGGCCCGACCCTGCTTAGCTTCTGAGATCAGACGAGATCGGGCGCATTCAGGGTGGTATGGCCATAGACAATCATAGGCTTCTTACCCGATATTCTCAGATGAGTGTACGTGACACCCTATGTAACATGGAACTGTCCTTCCCTTGCTGGAGGAAGCTGAACTTTCTCATAACCTACTGTTACCTTAATCTGTCCAGGCTTGGTTAGCTACCATATCTCTCTCGTTCACAGTTACGTTGGCCCCCGGCCTTCTTGGGCTACTGATGCCTTGTGGTCATACCCATTCTGTACAAAGGAGGAAGTAGTGGAGGGTTTCTAAGTGCTTGGAACAGAATGATGTTTCAGACAGATGGACATGCCATTCAAAGATGCAGAGGCTGCAGAGAGCCAGCATATTCAGGAACGTGCCAGCAGCTGCACGTGTATCAATCGGGGGACAGGTCCCTGGCAGCCTCCGATGGTCAAGATTTGAAGCCTTGACTCCTGAGCTCCTCCCATGGGCCCTTGTGTGACCCATCGAGTCCAGACATCAGAGAAGAGGGACGGGCAGCTCATGGAGCTTCAGAGAGTTTTCTTCCCCTTGGAAGATGGCTTCCTAGACTCAAAGTGGACCCTCAGATTCTCGTTTTTCTAGGTCTGAAAGCCAACACAGAGGTGCTGAGCAGAGTCCAAATTCATTGCACAGAATTTCCCCTGTTCCATCTCCCAGATTCTGGGTGGAAGAGCTCAGAGAGAACAGCTGTAGTCTGCTCTGCCATCGGAGCAGGGCTGTCCCTGGATGCTGTCCTGCTTGCATCCCTCATGGGAACTTAGGAGCATCTTATCTAAGGTCTGTCCGTATAAACCCTGGACCAGGCTACTCCGTGGAGTAGAAGACCGTTATGCCATATGACGCCCTGCAAGATTCAGGGTACAGTCCATTCAGACTCCATAGTGGAAGCGGTGGAGCCATAGAGATACATTCACACAGTCAGGCACTCTCCAGATTCAAACAGGTTGGACATCCTCCCCTTTGGGTATCCCTGGCTAATGAGAGGTGATCAGTCTCCCCTTCCATTCTTTTACGAATGGATTTAGCTCTGACAGTGGCCTCAGGGCTGTTTTTCTCTCTTTTTACATATCTCCTACTTTTTACATACAGAGTTGCTTTTCTCATTTCCATCAGTCTTAATTGCACTTAACAGAATTTTGTACTCTTAGAAATACCTTAACCTCTACTGAAGACTAAATATAAACCAATGGTGAGTTGTTACAACGGAATTCTTTAAATGGCAAATTTATCAATCAGTTAAGCACAGAACGTGTTCACCAGCAGATTTCAAAAGTATAAACCCAGTTCCAGCAACCAGCGCCCTAGCATTTCATCCCATTTGGTTAGGATCTAGATGTCCAACAAATTTAACTCCATTTGTGATTCAAGCAACCCTTCACGGTTTCAGGTTACCAAAGACTTCGGAAGCCACTTTAACAATTACTCATTAAACCCTTGAAACAGTTAACCAATAGCCCAGCCATCCCTTCGCCAACAGACCTCATGTTCCACCTGGGCCCATTCCACTTCAGATGCCATGCTTTCCCTGCCAGCAAGGGGGAGGGGCTAGGCAGTCCACGTTGGACCAGAGAAGGCAAGGAATTCCCCGAAACAAAAGAAGTTTTAGCAGCTGCTTGGGAATATTCCTTAAAGTCTCTGTCTCGAGGTCAGTTCATCCCACAGTGCCAGTTCTGCTTACCAAAAGTGGCCCACTAGGCACTCATATTCCACGCCTGGCTCTAATGAGCATCAGCATTGGACACCTCAACCCAGCATTTGACTAACTCCAGGTGGCTTGTTATAGCCCTTAACACATGAAATGAGTGAGGGAGAAGCCCCACATCTATTATGAGGAACAGAGAGATGAAAGCCAGCGTCCCCTTACTCTCTGCTTGCCACATTCCTTTAACCATAACAAACAACACAATAGACAACAAAAAGACAAACAAACAACCACAACCCCAATGGCCCTCATCCAGAGCCTGCTGCTGGGGGGGAACTTTCTAATATAGAAGTTTGAATCTTATTGTTTCAGTAGAATTTTATTCAGTTATCATTTTGGGAATGTCTTCCTATTCAATTCCTTTTTTTTTTTTTTTTTTCTTCTTCACAGCTTCTTCTTGTAATTATGGTGGATTGTCTTTGCCTGGCTTCCCATATTTAACGTTTTTTTCTAAAGAGTCCTTTTAAAGCTTTCTGTTTTCTACTTCCTCCTATTATTTTTTTCTCTTTTAAACTTCATTTATGAAACGTTTTTATTTTTCTTTCTTTCCTGAGCTCCATGAGCTTTTTCATATTCTCCTATTATCTTGTTATTTACCTTTCTATTTGTTGTTCCTTTAGAGTTTCTATAACCTTTAAATGGTTTATTGAAATGTATACTTTAAAAGGATGAATTGTGTCCAATCAAGTTCTGGACATTTTCACCATCCTAAATGAAACCCCATACAAACATCCGTCACTCCCATCCCTTGGCAACCCATATTAAGTAACTATTAATTTACTTTCTGTTCCTATAGATCTGAGTTTTCTGGACATTTCATATATAAACAGGATCATACATGTAGTCTTTTATCACTGGCTTCTTTAACTTGGCCTAATGTTTTCAAGGGTCATCGATATTCTAGCATATATCAGTTACCTTATAGAGTACAATATAGGTCTCTGATCCTTTTAAAATTTTGTATATTCTATGAGGTAGAAGTTCAACTTCATCCTTCAACATGTAAATATTTAGTTGTCCCAATGCCATTTGTTGAAGAGATTATTCTTCCCAATTGAATTGTCTTGGCACCTCTGCCAAGCATCAACTGACCACAAATTGTTATTTCTGTACTCAATTCCATTGATTTATATGTTTATCTTTATGCCTGCATGTACCACAGTCTAGATTATTGTAGCTTTAAGGTTTTATCTCCCCTGCTTGTTTCAGGTTCAGTTTGTTCTCTTCTCAATATTTTTAAGGTAGGGTTTGAGGTTTTTTGTATCCTTTAAAACAGGTGCTTACTGCTATAATTTCCCTTTAAGTACTGTTTTAGTGGCATTCCATAAGCTTTGGTGTGTTGCATTTTTGTTTTCGTATAGCTCAATGGATTTCCTAATTTGATTTTTCTCTTTGACCTACTGACCAAATTTATGGAGTGCATTAATTTCTACACACTTTTTAATTTACCCAGAGCTTGCCACTGGTGGGGGCTATCTTTATCTCCCAACCATCTAAGGGGACTTGAACCCCTCAACTGTCTAAGGGGAGGCAGGGGACTCAAACCCCCCGACCACCCAGGTGGACTCGAACCCCCTCAACTGGCAGGGGACTCGTACCCCCCAACTGTCCAGGGGACTCGAACCCCCTGACTGCCCAGGGGGACTCAAACCCCCTGACCATCTAGGGGGACTTGAACCCCCCGGGACCACTCAGGGGGACTCGAACCCCCTGTTGATCTATCAGCAGAGTGATGGGGCGTCCCCGCATCCTCTTCAGCCCTGGGGAGCATGGCTGCATCCAGCTTCTCCCCGGTGGGCTATACCGTGGAGCTCCAACCAGACAGACAGATAGGATCCCAATACAGCCGATCCCAATACACCCGATCCCAATTCCTCCGATCCCAATACATCTCCGGAGGCTTTTCCTAAAAATTCCGATGCTGGCTCAGTTCTCTTCATTTGATCCCGGACGAGCCCCTAAATGTTAGGGTCCGTGATCAAAGGATCGAGACTGATACAAAGCGAAGGTCAAGCAAAACTTTATTTCACGCCAAGCATCAAGAATCAAACTGACCAGTCAGGGCTATCTCTTACGAAAAGGTGATGACGATTATCCCGACAAGGTCACTCCCAAGAAGGCCGCTCCGGAGGAGGCTGCTCTAGATGAGGCTTCTCCACAGATGAGGCCGCTCCATGATCAGAGCCACTCCCAAGAAGAGGCCACTCCCAAGACAAGGCTGCTGCTCGATGAGGTTGCTCCCCGGACAAGGCCGCTCCCAAGAAGAGGCCATTCTGGACAAGACCGCTTCCCGGACGAGGCCACTCCCGACGACGAAGAGGCAACGATGACAGCGACGATG
>NW_026740923.1:0-6373 GCF_022355385.1 Mustela nigripes
TTCTTTCAATAGTTTGGCTATTGTGGACATTGTTGCTATAAACATTCGGGTGCGGGTGCCCCTTGGGATCACTACATTTGTGTCTTTATGGTAAATAGCCAGAGGCGCGATTGCTGGGTCGTAGGATAGCTCTATTTTCAACTTTTTGAGGAACCTCCATACTGTTTTCCAGAGTGGCTGTACCAGCTTGCATTCCCACCAACAGTGTAGGAGGGTTCCCCTTTCTCTGCATCCTCACCAGCATCTGTCATTTCCTGACTTGTTAATTTTACCCATTCTGACTGGTGTGAGGTGGTATCTCATTGTGATTTTGATTTGTATTTCCCTGATGCCGAGTGATGTGAAGCACTTTCTCATGTGTCTGTTGACCATCTGGATGTCTTCTTTGCAGAAATGTCTGTTCATGTCCTCTGCCCATTTCTTGACTGAATTATTTGTTCTCTGGCTGTTGACTTTGAAAAGTTCTTTAGAGATTTTGGATAGTAGCCCTTTATCTGATATGTCATTTGCAACTATCTTCTCCCATTCTGTCAGTTGCCTTTTGGTTTTGTTGACGGTTTCCTTTGCTGTGCAAAAGCTTTTGATCTTGATTAAGTCCCAATAGTTCATTTTTGCTGTTGCTTCCCTTGCCTTTGGCAATGTATCTAGGAAGAAGTTGGTGTTTCTGAGATCAAAGACGTAGCTGACTGTGTTTTCCTCAAAGATTTTGGAAGATTCCTATCTCACATTGAGGTCTTTCATCCATTTTGACTCGATTTTTGTGTGTGGTGTAAGGAAATGGTCCAGTTTCATTCTTCTGCATGTGGCTGTCCAATTTTCCCAACACCATTTATTGAAGAGACATATTTTTTTTATTGGACATTCTTTCCTGCTTTGTCAAAAATTAGTTGACCATAGAGTTGAGGGTCTATTTCTGTTCTGTTCCATTGATCTATGTGTGTGTTGCTGTACCAGTACCATACAGTCTTGATGATGACAGCTTTGTAATATAGCTTGAAGTCTGGAATTGTGATGCCACCAACTATGGCTTTTTTTCCAATGTTCCTCTGGTTATTCGAGGTCTTTTCTGGTTCCATATAAAATTTTAGGATTATTTGTTCAATTTTTTTTGAAAAAAATGGATGATATTTGGATAGGGATTGCAGTAAATGTGTAGATTGCTTTAGGTAGCATAGACATTTTCACAATATTTATTCTTCCAATCCATGAGCATGGAACATTTTTCCATTTTTTTGTGTCTTCCTCAATTTCTTTCATGAGTATGTAGTAGTTTTCTGAGTACAAATTCTTTGCCTCTTTGGTTAGGTTTATTCCCAGGTATCTTATGGTTTTGGGTGCAATCATAAATGGGATCAACTCCTTCAATTCTCTTTTTTCTGTCTTGTTGTTGGTATATAGAAATGCAACTGATTTCTGTGCACTGACTTTATATCCTGACAGTTTACTGAATTCCTGTACAAGTTCTAGCAGTTTTGGAGTGGAGACTTTTGGGTTTTCCACATAAAGTATTATATCATCTGCGAAGAGTGAGAGTTTGACTTCTTCTTTGCTGATTCGGATGCCTTGAATTTCTTTTTCTTGTCTGATTGCTGAGGCTAGGACTTCTAGTACTATTTTGAATAGCAAGGGATAGTGGGCATCCCTGCCATGTTCCTGACCTTTGCAGAAAAGCTCTCAGTTATTCCCCATTGAGAATATTTGCTGCGTTTTTTTTTTATAGATGGCTTTGATGATACTTAGGTATTGTACCCTCTCTCCCTACACTTTGAAGAGTTTTGATCAAGAAAGGCTGCTGTACTTTGTCAAATGATTTTTCAGCATCTATTGAGAGTATCATGTGGTTCTTATTCTTTATTTTATTAATGTATTGTATTACATTGATTTACAGATATTGAACCTACCTTGCAGCCCAGCAATAAATCCCACTTGGTCATAGTGAATAGTCCTTTTAATTTACTGTTGGATCATATTGGCTAGTATTTTGGTGAGAATTTTTGCATCTGTATTCATCAGGGATATTGGTCTGTAATTCTCTTTTTTGATGGTGTCTTTGTCTGGTTTTGGGATTAAGGTAATGCTGGCCTCATAAAATGAGTCTGGAAGTTTTCCTTCCATTTCTATTTTTTGAAACAGTTTCAGGAGAATAGGAATTAATTCTTCTTTAAATGTTTGGTAGAATTTCCCTGGGAAGTGCTTTGGCCATGGGCTCTTGTTTTTTGGAAGATTTTTGATGACTGCTTCAGTCTCCTTACTGGTTATGGGTCTGTTCGAGTGTTCTATTTCTTCCTGGTTCAGTCTTGGTAGTTTATGCGTCTCTAGGAGTGCATCCGTTTCTTTTAGATTGTCGAATTTGCTGGCATATAGTTGTTCATAATATGTTCTTACAACTGTTTTCATTTCTTTGGTGTTGGTTGTGATCTCTCCCTTTTCATTCATGATTTTATTTCTTTGGGTCCTTTCTCTTTTCTTTTTGATAAGTCTGGCCAGGGGTTTATCAATCTTATTAATTCGTTCAAAGAACTAGCTCCTAGTTTCATTGATTTGTTTCTGTTTCATTGATTTCTGCCTGATCTTCATTATTCTCTTCTCCTGCTGGGTTTAGGCTTTCTTTGCTGTTCTTTCTCCAGCTCCTTTAGGTGTAGGGTTAGGTTGTGTATTTGAGACCTTGTTTCTTGAGAAAGGCTTGTATTGCTATATATTTTCCTCTCAGAACTGCCTTTGCTGTGTCCCATTGATTTTGAATAGTTGTATTTTCATTATCATTTACTTCCATGGATTTTTTTTTAAAGATTTTATTTATTTATTTGACAGAGAGAGATCACAAGTAGGCAGAGAGTCAGGCAGAGAGAGAGAGAGGAGGAAGCAGGCTCCCTGCTGAGCAGAGAGCCCGATGCGGGACTCAATCCCAGGACCCTGAGATTATGACCTGAGCCGAAGGCAGTGGCTTAACCCACTGAGCCACCCAGGCGCCCTTCCATGGATTTTTTAATATTCTTCTTTAGTTTCCTGGTTGACCTATTCATTCTTTAGTAGGATGCTCTTAAGCCTCCAGGTATTTGGGTTCTTTCCAAATTTCCTCTTTGATTGAGTTCTAGCTTCATAGCATCGTGGTCTGAAAATATGCAGGGAATGATCCCAGTCTTTTGGTACAGCGACCTTATTTATGACCCAGGTTGTGATCTATTCTGGAGAACGTTCCATGTGCACTGGAAAAGAATGTGTATTCTGTTGCTTTGGGATGGATTGTTCTGAATATATCTGTGATGTCGTCTGGTCCAGTGTGTCATTTAAGACCTTTTTTCCCTTGTTGATCTTTTGCTTGGATGATCTGTCCGTTTCAGTGAGGGGCGTGTTAAAGTCCTCTGCTATTGTATTATTGTTGCTCTGTTTCTTTGATTTTGTTATTAATTGGTTTATATAGTTGGCTGCTCCCATGTTAGGGGCATAGATGCTTAAAATTGTTAGATCTTCTTGTTGGACAGACCATTTGAGAATGATATAGTGTCCTTCCTCATCTCTTACTATAGTCTTTGACTTAAAATCTAATTGATGTGATAGAAGGATTGCCACCCCAGCTTTCTTCTGATGTCCATTAGCATAGTAAATTGTTTTCCAACCCGTCACTTTAAATCTGGAGGTGTCTTTTGGTCTTACATGAGTTTCTTGTAGGCAGCATATTGATGGGTTTTGGTTTTTTTATCCATTCCAATACCCTGTGTCTTTTGATTGGGGCATTTAGCCCATTTACATTCAGGGTAACTATTGAAAGGTAGGAATTTAGTGCTATTGTATTGCCTGTAAGGTGACTGTTACTTTATATTGTCTCTGTTCCTTTCTGATCTACTACTTTTAGGGTCTCTCTTTGCTTAGAGGACCCCTTTCAATATTTCCTGTAGAGCCGATTTGGTGTTTGCAAATTCTTTTAGTTTTTGTTTGTCCTGGAAGGTTTTTATCTCTCCTTCTATTTTCAGTGATAGCCTAAGTGGATATAGTATTCTTGGCTGCATGTTTTTCTCATTTAGTGCTCTGAATATATTATTCCAGTTCTTTCTGGCCTGCCAGGTCTCTGTGGATAAGTCTGCTGCCAGTCTAGTATTTTTACCATTGTGTGTTACAGACTTTTTGTCCCAGGCTGCTTTCAGGATTTTTTCTTTGTCACTAAGGCTTGTATGGTTTACTATTAGATGGTGGGGTATGAACCTATTCTTACTGATTTTGAGGGGGGTTCTCTGCATCTCCTGGATTTTGATGCTTGTTCCCTTTGCCATATTAGGAAAATTCCCTACAATAATTCTCTCCAATATACCTTCTGCTCCCTTCTCTCTTTCTTCTTCTTCTGGAACCCCAATTATTCTAATATTATTTTGTCTTATTTTGTCACTTATATCTCGAATACTTCCCTCGTGGTCCAGTAGTTGTTTGTCTCTCTTTTGCTCAGCTTCTTTATTCTCTGTCATTTGGTCTTTTATATCACTACTTCTTTCTTCTGCCTCATTTATCCTAGCAGTAAGAGCCTCCATTTTTTATTGCACCTCATTAATAGCTTTTTAAATTTCAACTTGGTTTGATTTTAGTTCTTTTATTTCTCCAGAAAGGGTTTTTATTTCTTCAGACAGGGTTCCTCTAATATCTTCCTTGCCTTTTTCAAGCCCAGCTAGCACCTTGCAAATTGTCATTCTGAACTCTAGATCTGACGTATTAACAATGTCTGTATTGATTAAGTCCCTAGCCCTCGGTACTGCCTCTTGTTCTTTTTTTTGTGTTGAGTTTTTCCCCCTTGTCATTTTATCCAGATAAGAATACATAAATGAGAGAATAAATTACTGAAAGGGTAGGAAAGACCCCAGAAAAATGTTTGTTAACCAAATCAGAAGAGACCCCAAATCATGGGAAGAAAAAGGGGATAAAAAGAAGTCCAAACAAAAATTTAAAGAAAATTAAGGAAGAAAAATATGTAATAATTAGGTTGGTGAATAGAACAGAGATGCCCACTTTATTTTGGCTATATTTTGGTCTCTTAGCAGAAACTACCTCCCAAAATTTTAAAGAAAGAAAAACTTAAACACACATACACACACACACACAAACACACACACAAAATAAGGGTAAGCACGATGCACAGATAGAATGTGACTGTAAAGATAAAAATGTAAAAAAAATTCTAAAAAAGTAGTTGATAAGGTAAGTTGGTTGGGAAAATAAAGAAAAAGAATGTGGAGAGATATTGGTCAGGCTGAAGATTATGACAAACCCTGTGCTAGACTTAGGGTATATTTTGATCTATTAGAAGTTGTATCCCAAAATTTTTAGAAGAAAAAACCCTATGTGTATGCAAAAGATAAAGTTAGATACAATGAAAGGTAAAATATGACTATAATTATAAAGGTTCCAAGAGATTTTTTAAAGAAAGGTATTGTTAAGATAAACTAGTTAAAAAGCATTAAAAGAGGAACGAGTAAAAGTTAAAAAAAATAGAATAAGAAAAAAGAGTTTTTAATTTAATTATGTTTTCAAGACTTCAGAGTCATGGGGAGAAAGCCATGAATTCCATGCTTTGCTTTCCCCTCCTCTGGAATTCCGCTGTTCTCCTTGATCAGTGAGTTTGGTCTTGGCTGTATTTCTTGCTGATCTTCTGGGAAAGGGTTCTATGTAGTGGTTCTAAAGTGTCTTTGCCCGAGGTGGAATTGCATGGCCTTGTCAGGGTCCAGGCTAAGTAATCTGCTCTGGTTAGCTGTCTGGAGCTTTTGTTTCCTGAATGGTTTCCAATTTCCATAGAGCTCTGGTCAAGGGAATGAAAATGGTGGCCTCCCAAGCCCTGGCCCAGAGGAGCCAAGAGCTTGGGGCTCCGCTCCCCAGTGTGCCCTCGGAGAAAAGCTCTCAATCACTCCTGTTTCCCTGGTGTCCAGCTGCACTCCGAGCTCACTCAGTCTGTGACCAAGTATTTCTGTCTTTGGCACACAGACCTGGTTAGAGTCTCCAATCCCAGCAGATCCTTGCCACTCTTCTGGTGGGGTCTCCCTGGATCTGCCATTTGTGGGGTCCTTGCTCAAAGAGCGGTGTCCTGACTGTGCCATGGATCACAGTTTAAGGTAACCCTGAGCTGAGAGCTCACTCCTCTGCTCCATCTTTATAGCTGGCTTCCCTGATCTGCTACCTTCAGATACCTCTGATCCTTCTGTGACCCTGTGGGACCTGAGACAGTGCTGTCCCCTCGAGGGCTCCACCCTCGCTTAGCCTCTGGAATGAGGTGGAGCAGACTTCTAAAAGTTCTGATTTTTTTTTTTTGATCTTCAAATTTTGTTTTTATTTAATAAACAACCTATCAGTATATATTGATATAATTACCATGTTTTAACATTGTGGCACAACCACA
>NW_026740924.1:0-6366 GCF_022355385.1 Mustela nigripes
CCCCCATGGCCTCGTGATCCAACCCCCTTCAAGAAGGGGCCATCAGGGACAGAATGTCCTACCTGAGCGATCGTCTGATTCTCGCCCTGACTTCAGATGGACGAAATCTCGATTCAGGTCTGTAGATTGTGCCTGCCATATCCTCACCCAGAAACCTAGCCTAGCTTGGGTTCTCAGACATCCGTCCTCAGACTACTGAACCACAAACCCTCCAGTTTGGCAATCCTGAACTACAATGCAGCACTCTGCCTGCCCTCCAGAAGAAAAACATTGCCCTCTGGGGCTACCCAGAAACCCCAAATGAGGATCAACCTGCACGCCATTCGGCTGTACCCCAAATATATAGGCTGACATGGTCACTAATGCCCTTTCAGACACAGCCTGAGCCTGACCTCCTGGCCCCACCCAGACAGCTGGCCGCACACTGAGCACAACGGACCCGCCATGGCCTTAGGTCGTCATCTCTTCTCAACCTCGGTTTTCATGCTTCAGAACCCAGACCTTATCTCCAATCACTGCCGGGTTTGAAAATGATGCAGAAATCCGAACTCTTTCCCATGGCAAGAAACCTTCTGGTTGGCATGTTGTCCAAGGTTCACTGTAGTTGAAACCAGTGTGGCCCATTATGCCCCGCCCAAGCTTGCGGACCACATTGGTCACAAACACACTTTGTGACCTTCAGCCTGAGCCCAGTCCTCCCGTAAGGCCTCTCAGTGGCTGGATGGAGAGACAGCATATTGTGCTTGCCATGCCCCTAGGCCCCAATTTTAACCATAGTTCGGGTTGTCCCTTCATTCTTCCCCAGGGCTCTGCTTAGGAATTCCTCTTTTGCTGGGACACCTGAGGTAACAAACCTGAAAGTAATTCTCCCATCCCACAGATTGACGAAAAACAATTGGGATCGGGCCCAATCCACAGAGAGCAAGATTCGTCCATGGCCCATGAGGCCTCCCCAACATTCCACGGCCATCGCTGATACAAAAACCAGAGACAAAAGCCTGAGCACGTGCCTCAGACTCGCTCATTCTTCATATCCTGAAGAGTTCTTCATATAAGAACCTACACGGCACTCGAATGCATCCAAAATATATAGTCTAACCTGGGCACTAATGCTCTGTCTGACAACCTGTGCCCGGACCTCGTGACCAACACCCAGACAGCTGACCACACACTGAGCACATCAGACCCGCCAAGGCCTTAGGTCATCATCTCTTCACTACCTCAGGTTTCAGGCTTCAGAACCTAGACCTTATCTCCAATCACTGCCCAGGGGTGACTGTGATGCAGAAATCAGAACTCTTCCTTACCCATGGCAAGAAACCTTGTGGGTGGCATGTTGTCCAACGTTCAGTGTAGGAGAAAACAGCATTCAGCCTGAGACCCCGCCCATTCTTGAGTACGACGAGGGCATAAACACGCATTGTGACCCTCAGCGTGAGTCCTGTCCTCTAGTACATCCTCTCAGTGACTGGAAAATTAGATGTCATAATGGGCTTGACATGTCCCTAGGCCCCAAGTTTAACACTGATTTCTGGTTGTCCATTCGCCCCTCCCCAAGGCTCTACTCTGGAATCCCTCATTTGGTGGGCCACCTGAGGTTGAAAAACAAAACAAAGCAAATCAACAACAACAGAACAACGGATTTCTTTCGTCCCACAGAATGACCCCAAACTCTTTGGACAGGGCCAAACCCCCAGAGAGTAAGACTCGTCCATTTCCAATGAAGTCACCCGGAAATTTCACGACCATGAGTGACACGATATTTAGAGACAAAACCTTGAGCAAGAGCCTCACACTCACCTTTCTTTCATATCCCGAAGAGTTCTACCCATGGTCTGTAGATCAGTCCTGCCATAACTATGACCCGAATCATAAGCCGAGTTTGTGTTTTCAGACAACTTTTCAAACAGCCCTGGCCTACACACCCTACAGGCTCAGGCCCCTGGAGCCAAACCTGACGACTGTGCTTGCCCTCTCCATGGGAATTGTATGTGCGCATTCCAATGACCACAACCCTACAAAGAGGATAAACCTCCAAAGTTGCTGAGGCCATCCCAATATTTGTGGCTTCCCAGGACAAACAGGGGCAATCTGTGCCCATTGAGAACCTACCTGCACTCAGACCCGTAGACTGATGTCCCCTGAGGTAAAAAGGAACGAACAGGCCCCTAGGCACCTATCGGATCCATTGCTTTCGTTTCCAGGCATCTCTCCTCAGAGGCCTGGATTTCAAAAACAGCATATGGCTGTTTCTTGACTCACCTATCAGAACAAATCTCATCTACACATGGGAAATTGCATGAAGGAGCTGTGTGAAAGCCTCTCTTTAGGAGAACCCTTCAGGGCCCTAGTGCCACCGCTTCATTCCAAGGTCTCCATAGACAAAAATCATATTAGGATACATCCACAGGAGAGTCCTTTTCAACTCAGCCTCCTCGGTTGCTCCCCCAGATCCAGCAGATCTAAACTGTCTCGTTGCTTGGAGACAATTGGAATGCGAGGTGGGCTACCCAGCCATCCATCCTAAGAACCCTGCTCGAATCGTTGTCCTGGAGCCAACGAACAGGTCTCAATTGTCCTGCAGAAGATCTTTGCAGTTGGGAGCTACTCACAACTCCCATCGTGGGAAAACCCCCATGGCCTCGTGTTCCACCCCCACTTCAAGAAGGGGCCATCAGGGACAAAATATCCAACCTGAGTGATCGTCTGATCCTCGCCCTGACTTCAGATGCACGAGATCTCAATTCAGGTCTGTAGATTGTGCTTGCCATATCCTCACCCAGAAACCTAGGCCAATCTTGGGTTCTCAGATATCCGTCCTCAGACTACTGGCCCAAAAGCCCTCCAGTTCGGCAATACAGAACTACACTGCAGCACTCTGCCTGCCCTCCAGAAGAAAAACATTGACCTCTGGGGCTACCCAGAAACTCCAATTGAGGTCAACCTGCACGCCATTCGTCTGTACCCCAAATATATAGGCTGACCTGGGCACTAATGCCCTTTCTGACACAGCCTGAGCCTGGACCTCCTGGCCCCACCCAGACAGCTGGCCGCACACTGAGCACATCGGACCCGCCATGGCCTTAGGTCGTCATCTCTTCTCAACCTCGGTTTTCAGGCTTCAGAACCTAGACCTTATTTACAATCATGGCCCAGGTTTGAAAATGATGCAGAAATCAGAACTCTTACCCCATGGCAAGAAACCTTGTGTTGGCATGATGTCCAAGGTTCAGTGTTGTTGAAACCAGTGTGGCCCATGAGGCCCCGCCCATGCTTGCGGGCCACATTGGTCACAAACACACATTGTGACCCCTCACCCTGAGCCCAGTCCTCAGGTAAGGCCTCTCAGTGGCTGGATGGAGAGACAGCATATTGGGCAAGCCATACCCCTAGGCCCCAATTTTTAACCGTACTTTGGGTTGTCCCTTCACTCTTCCCCAGGGCTCTGCTTTGGAATTCCTCTTTTGGTGGGACACCTGAGTTAACAAACCTGAAAGGAGTCCTCCCATTCCACAGATTGACGAAAAACAATTGAGATTGGGCCAAATCCACAGAGAGCAAGATTCGTCCATGGCCCATGAGGCCTCCCCAACATTCCACGGCCATCGCTGATAAAAAATCCAGAGACAAAAGCCTGAGCACGTGCCTCAGACTCGCTCATTCCTCATATCCTGAAGAGTTCTTCAGATCAGAACCTACACGGCACTCGAATGCACCCAAAATATATAGTCTAAGCTGGGCACTAATGCACTGTCTGACAACCTGAGCTCGGAACTCGTGACCAACACCCAGACAGCTGACCGCACACTGAGCACATCAGACCCGCCATGGCCTTAGGTCATCATCTCTTCCCTACCTCAGTTTTCAGGCTTCAGAACCTAGACCTTATCTCCAATCACTGCCCAGGGGTGACTGTGATGCAGAAATCAGAACTCTTCCTTACCCATGGCAAGAAACCTTGTGGTTGGCATGTTGTCCTACGTTCAGTGTAGGAGAAACCAGCATTCACACTGAGGCCCCGCCCATTCTTGAGTGAGACGAGGGCATAAAAATGCATTGTGACCCTCAGCGTGAGTCCTGTCCTCTAGTACGTCCTCTCAATGGCTGGACCATTAGATGTCATAATGGGCTTGACATGTCCCTAGGCCCCAATTTTTAACCAGATTTCTATTTGTCAGGTCGCCCCTCCCCAGGGCTCTACTCTGGAATCCGTCATTTGGTGGAAAACCTGAGGATCAAAAACAAAACAAAACAAATCAAAAACAACAGAACAACGGACTTCTTCCATCGCACAGAATGACCCCAAAATCTTGGGACGGGGCCAAACCCCCAGAGAGTAAGACTCGTCCATTTCCCATGAAGTCACCCGGAAATTTCACGACCATGAGTGACACGATATCCAGAGACAAATACTTGAGCAAGAGACTCACACTCGCCATTTTTCAAATCCCCAAGAGTTCTCCTCATGATCTGTAGATAAGTCCTGCCATACATGACCTGAAACATAAGCCGAGTTTGTGTTTCCAGACAACTGTCCAAACAGCCCTGGCCTACAAACCCTACAGCCTCAGGCACCTAGAGCCAAACCTGACGACTGTGCTTGCCCTCTCCAAGGGAATTGTATGTGCCCATTCCAATGGCCACAACCCTACTAAGAGGATAAACCTCCAAAGTCCCTGAGGCCATCCCAATATTTATGGCTTCGCAGGACAAACAGGGGCAATCTGGGCCCATCTGAGCACCTAACGGCACTCAGACCCGTAGACTGATGACCCCAGGGGTAAAAAGGAACGATCAGGCCCCTAGGCACCTATCGGATCCATTGCTTGGTTTCGAGGCATCTCTCCTCTTAGGCCTGGATTTCAATAACAGCATATGGCTGTTTCTTGACTCACCTATCAGAACAAATCTCATCTACACATGGGAAACTTGCACGATGGAGCTGTGTGAAACCCTCTGTTTAGGAGAAACCTTCAGGGCCCCAGTGCCACTGCTTCATTGCAAGGTCTCCATAGACACAAAATCATATTAGGTCACATCCACTGGCGAGTCCATTTCAACTGAGCTTCCTCGGTTGCTCCCCCAGATCCAGCAGATCTAACCTGTCTTGTTGCTTGGAGACAATTGGAAGGCGAGGTTGGCTACCCAGCCATCCATCCTTCGAACCCTGCTCAAAACGTTGTCCTGGAGACAACCAACATGTCTCAATTGTCCTGCAGAAGAATCTTTGCAGTTGGGAGCTTCTCACAACTCCGATCGTGGGAAAAACCCCATGGCCTCGTGATCCACCCCCTCTTCAAGAAGGGGCCATCAGGGACAGAATGTCCAACCTGAGTAATCGTCTGATCATCGCCCTGTCTTCAGATGCACGAATCTCAATTCAGGTCTGTAGATTGTGCCGGCCATATCCTCACCCAGAAACTAGGCCAAGCTTGGGTTCTCAGACTTCCGTTCTCTGACTACTGGCCCACAAGCCCTCCAGTTTGGCAATCCTGAACTACAATGCAGCACTCTGCCTGCCTCCAGAAGAAAAACATTGCACTCCGGGGCTACCCAGAAACCCCAAATGAGGATCAACCTGCACGCCATTTGGCTCTACCCCAAATATATAGGCTTACCTGGGCACTAATGCCCATTCTGACACAGCCTGACCTGGATCTCCTGGCCCCACCCAGACGGCTGGCCGCACAGTGAGCAGATCGGACCCGCCATGGCCTTAGGTCGTCATTTCTTCTCAACCTCGGTTTTCAGGCTTCAGGACCTAGACCTTATCTCCAATCACGGCACGGTTTGAAAATGATGCAGAAATCAGAACTCTTTCCCATGGCAAGAAACCTTGTGGTTGGCATATTGTCCAAGGTTCAGTGTAGTTGAAACCAGTGTGGCCAATGAGGCCCCGCCCATGCTTGGGGGCCACATTGGTCACAAACACACATTGTGACCCTCAGCCTGAGACCAGTCCTCACGTAAGGCCTCTCAGTGGCTGGATGGAGAGACAGCATGTTGGGCTTGCCATGCCCCTAGGCCCCAATTTTTAACCGTACTTTGGGTTGTCCCTTCACTCTTCCCCAGGGCTCTGCTTTGGAATTCCTTTTTTGGTGGGACACCTGAGGTAACAAACCTGAAAGGAGTCCTCCCATCCCACAGATTGACGAAAAACAATTGGGATCGGGCCAAATCCACAGAAAGCAAGAAACGTCCATGGCCCATGAGGCCTCCCCAACATTCCACGGCCATCGCTGATACAAAATCCAGAGAAAAAAGCCTGAGCACGCGCCTCAGACTCGCTCATTCTTCATATCCTGAAGAGTTCTTCAGATAAGAACCTACACGGCTCTCGAATGCACACAAAATATATAGTCTAAC
>NW_026740925.1:0-6364 GCF_022355385.1 Mustela nigripes
AACCTCCTCACCCCACCGAACCTGACTTAGGTTCTGGGACTTCATCATTTTTGGCGAGCCAGCCAGGAGATTTGTGAGTCTTTACATTTGGACTCTGAGCTTCGGTGCAAAATTGGTGAGTACTTTCTCTCCTTTTCCTGTACTCTCATTCCAGGGCTTTTCAAGGAGTATGGGCTTATTGGAACACTTGCATGTCAATTGCTCAGGCTGTAATCCTCTAGCCCGTGGCTACTCTACGGGGAGGAGAGGGTCTGCCTTTTGGCTGTAAGCTAGTACCCTGGCTGGAATGGCAATAAGACCCAGAAACTTGATGGCCTCTCTTTATTCCTGTTCTTATAGAAAGTTGTCTCTCTTGGGCACGGGACAGCCACCTAAGTCACCAGGACGGCTGCCAATCTTAAGACTCCCGTGTGAGGTTTCCTCCTGATTGATCTAATGTGATCCCCTCCACATGCCCGGTCTAGCCACTTCTGGCCGCGGGACCTCCACTGGGAGCCGGCCGAAACTAGTACCCGATTGAATTAAAACGCAACCGGGGACCGTTTCCTAGGGAAGTTGGCTGTAAGGACCACATGTGTTGGAATGTCGCATAGACCATGATGGATTTCAGTCTTTACTGTTTCTCGTCAGTGTCTTCTGCAAACCGCCTAAAGCCATGAAATTGAGTAATTTCCCCTTGCCAAACTTTTCTAGTATTTCCATGGGTTAATATGGCAAAACAGTATGCAGTCTTCAGGACATACGATAGCATGGCACACGCATTTTAGTCCATTCACCAGGCACCCATCAGCAGCCTAGGATGTGATGGGGAAGTGGAGGGACGCCGGCACCCCTCCAGGGCCTCTTAAGGCAGGAATGCCTTCTGGGGAAGGCAGGATGGTGATCAATAGCGATATCTTGAGGGACGCCTCTGGTCGCTTTTGACACACAGGAACCTCTGACATATCCTGCGTGGGACGCTACCCAGGAGTCAGGGGGGATTTGGTAATGGACCTTCTTTACTTTTATGGAAGCATGGCCTCAGTAGGCTTCTTAAGTTCCCAAGGACTCTACCTTGGGGTGCCTTTTAACCCACTGCAAATAATTTGGATTGCAAAACTTAGGAAAGGACTGAGCTCCTGAAACACTGCATGGCCTCAGTGGGATCTATCAGTTAGATCTCCTCTGCAGGAAACAGGGCAAATGGACCTAGGATACCTTCACTGCTCATACCTAGGCCTTGATTGGCTCTATACCAGGACCCCAGACTAAGGGGCTTTTGCGAAATGTGTTTGGCCAAATGAGTCAGCTAGTAAACTTTCTCCTGACATATTGGATGGTAATTACGTAAATAAGCCTTCTTCTAGTAAACCCAGGTTGCTGGGCCATCCCTAGCAAAGGGGATTCTGGCTTTATTTCTCTCTGTTTCTCCTAATAGATGTGGGGGCTTCTCCCTCACTCACTTCCCGTGTTAATGGCTATAACTGGAGCCAACTGGGGTTGGTCTAACTCGAGACAGAGACTATAAGGAATATTCCCAAGCAGCTGCCGAAACTCTTTGTTTCGGGGAAGTTTCCCTGTGTTCTCTGGCCCGACTTGGACTGCCTAACCCCTCCCCCCTTGCTGGTGGGAAAGCATGGCGTCTGCTCCTCTGTTGGGGCTTATGAGCTCTGAAACCGGGAATCCCTTCTCTGCCTCGTGGCAGCACTTTGTTTCCTCTGTTTCCCCCCTTACGTGTTTCTGCACCAAGGTGCGTGCAGCCTGCATGACTAGCTTCTAGATCATGCACCACGGCTCCTTCTCTCTTCACTGTCAAGGAGCAAGAAGAGCACCCCTGGACCTAACACTCCCCACTCCAGATCTTCCCACGCATGTCTCAGGTAAACATTCAAAGTGGAGTGGGCCCAGGTGGAACATAAATCACTATTGGAACTAAGTTAAGTTTGTTGGTTTAATTAAGACGTGTCTTTGAAGTAACAGCAGTAAATGTGAAGCTTTTATTCTATCAAAGTTTACTGAAGGTCAGATAAGCTTGTGTTACTTGTTAAAATTTGTTAGCAAAGAAATGACTAAACTGATGGTTAATTGTCTCAAAGTTCTAATGGGTAATTGCTGAAGTAGCTTTCAAAGTCTTTGGTAACCTGAAAGTTTTAAAGTTTTGCTTGGATGACAAATGGAATTAAATTATGGACACCTAGGTCTTAACCAAACAGTATAAAATGCTAAGTCGTTAATTACTGAATGTAGGTTTGTGCTTTTGACTTCTTAGTGCAAAGAAACTAAGAGTATTTAAATCTGCTGGTAAGCTTGTTTTCTACTTAACTGATTCATAAATTGCCACCTGAAGAATTCTGTTGTAACAGTTCACAATTGGTTAATAACTAAAGGTGTTTCTAAGAATACGAAGTTCTGCTTAGTGTAACTAAGACTGATGGAAATAAAGGGAAACTCTGTATGTAGGAAAGTAGGAGATATGTAAGAAAGATTTAAGGAATGGGAATACATTTTGTTGAAGGTAAAGGAAGGTAATTTTGTCCTAAATGAGATGGTTGTTTAGAAGGAAATGGCTTGGGACAAAACCTCAATGCAAAGGAAAGTTGTAGAAGGTTTGTGAAGGGAAATCTTCAGAAAAGGAATTTTAGCTATGGTCAAGAATGGATTAAGATTGAAATGAATGGGTTTTAAAGGTACATTGGTACAAGACTGAAATTCTCTGTTCAAAAGGACAATGTTTTCTTAGATCAATTGATTTGCTGTTAAGAAAATGTAAATGGTTTTCTCTTTGCCTGCCCAGAAAAACGAGAGTTTCTATGTTCAGTTTTATCAGGTGTTTAACATCCCTAATTATATTTAGGCATGTGCTTTAAAACTTTCTAAGATTTTAGCAAATGTTGACAAGATTTAAATCGTAAATCTCTTTAACTCAGGCTTTTCCTTGGTATGTGAAGTTGCTCATGAAGTACTACTGAACCAATGATAAACCTTGGATTACATTTGGGAAAATACTATAACTATTCTAGAGATTCTACGCACTTCCTAAAGTTTTAACGTTTTGAGAGATCACCGCTTGATACTGTAATTATGGAAATGTTATGTATCACATAAATAACCTAATTTCCTTGCAGCTAAATTGTAAACTCCCATGTCTCTTTAGCTCTAACCATATCCATTCTGAGTTTTTGTCATTTATAATTGTTTTAATTCTCTTGTAAAATGAGTTTTATCTTAAAGGATATTCCTATAAAGGACTTTCAGGACAAATACAGATATTTGATATGCTTGAAAATCCTAAAACTGAAATGGGTAAGAATTTCCAAAATGGACTAAAGCCGCATTCACCAGAATTAGTAACATGGGACTAAATGAACTAAAAGATTATAGTGTTGTGTCTCTTAATGTTTTGTCTTACTTTAAACATTGCTGGTTCTCTCTAATGTTTGCTCTTCCAGACTAGGGATACTTTTTCTTAAGTTATCTGTAACTTATAGAGATGTAAAAGTGCTCATTTGTAAAAGTGCTCAAGGCATTCACCTTTTCTCTCTATCTGAACCCTCTGAAACCAAAAGGTCTTAGTAAGTATTCTTCCATGGCAATCAGTCATTTGCATAAGTTCAATAAGAATCTGTTCTCCTTGTAACAGGAAAGAATTGGAAACACGGGTTATTTTACCAAGGCTTTGACTGGGATGTCATATTTGAAAAGACTCAGATATGACCAGACAGCTTTAAGGAACTAAGGTTGACTTTATGAAACCTGGATCCATAAAGCCCCTTGGGACTGTTGGCCTGATGCCTTGCTTACAGAGTTCCCAGCAGCCTCACCAGGTGAGTAAAGAATGTCACTCCTTGGTAGGTGCAGTCTCGGGAAGAGGAATTCGCCCAAAGGTATTGCAGGCATGCCTCATGGCAAGTACAGGGCTTGGCTTCTGGCCCGGAGAGGCTACTAAAAGTTCAACCTAGAGATTCCTTATACAAAGTTCCAGCAAAGCAGATTCTAAAAGATCTATTGATCACACTCACTGTTCTTGCTGAGCTTATGTAAATAATGGGCCAAGTTTGTTAAAACTGGACCTGTGTCACAAGTGAATTAGTCCTGATTTGGCTATCACTGGAAATGAGGGTTATTTTAGAGAGAAAAATTGTTTTAGTAACACACCTTTATGGATGTTAAATTCTAGATTTGATTGTCTTTAAATGTTTACCTAAGCTAAACAATTTGAGGTAAACTTCAGAGAAGTTGCACAATAGCTTCTTTAGTCGATCTTATTATTTTGTGGGGATATTAGCAGACCCCACAGCACATGATTAAACAACTGGAAAATGGGATTGATTCCCCTACAATAGTATAACTTAACTAACACCTTATGTGTGGCTGGGATAATGAAATTGCCTAAAAACCACCATACCACACTCCATAGGATTAACTATGAACTTGTGGAGATAATGGATGACCCCACTTTCTTTATGAGTGGATTGGATGATCCATGGGGGGCTCCCCTTATCTCTTGACAAGTTTTCTCACTTGCCAGTGATCCTCTGTAATCAGGATATTGTTAAGGCTGGACCACTCAAAGGTCTTCTTATTGGTTTCATCCCTTAGTCATATTTATCCTAGAGGCCACCTCTGTTGAGGTGCAATTGCAAACAGATGCTTTAGCGAAACCTAGAACAGCCCTCCTATAAAAAGAGCCTCAAAGCTCACTATGGGACAGTCCCTGACTGTAATGACTTCACATCAGGTCCAGATTTGTCTTAGAAATCAAAGGCCACCAGTGTGTGATGGAGGCCAACTAATTAAATATTGGGCCATACTTACAGATATGCCAGAAATAATACTTAAAACTTGTCAAACTTTAAACCTAGTTACCTGTATGCCTGAACCTGACCACTGTACTTCTTTCTCTATAGAGCAAAAAAGGTTATTAATCTTGCTTACTCTATTTGTCCAGATTTAAGATGCCCCTGTTAAAAATATGAATGACAGTTGGTTTTCTGATGACAGTAGTTTTCATAGAAAAAAATAAGAAAAGCTAGGTGTGCCATAGTGCTCACTAGCACTTTGCAATTGCCAAAGTCTAAGAATTAACATTTATACTGACTCCAAATATGCTTTCCTGGTACTACATGCCCATGGAGCTATTTGGAAGGAAAGGGGATTGCTATCAAGCCATTACTCCCCAATCAAATATGGGCCTAAGTTACAAAACCCTCCTTATCGCTATACTGAAGATGGCATATATCAGATCCGGGATACATATTTGTGGTTCACACCCACGATTGGACAGCTCAGTTAAAAGGCAGTTTTATGCTGGGAATAAAGGAATCATACGAGTGGTACTTGGGCAAATAACACACGATATCTGGGATGGCTATCACTAGAAATGTGTTCCCAAATAATAGTACTCCAGGCTACTGAATGTTTTGCTACTGATTGGGTAAGGCGACCTGGCATTAGATGGCCAGCTCTAAACGGAACCCACTGGATATGTGGAACCAACTTGTGGCCCTGGCTTCCTCCAGGGTGGATAGGACGCTGTACTTTAGGATTTGCCTGGATCCATGGGCGCATTACTAAAACCATTACAACTCCAGCTAATCTCTCCAACTTGAAACAGAGATGGACACGATCTGTTTTTAAATGGTATGATCACTTAGCATCCATTTTTGTTCCATCTGCGGGACTAGAGGATGTCATGTGGCATGTAGAAGCGCTTAATAAATATACTACAAAGGCACTTAATGATCCACTAAATAGCATCTCCCTGCTTAATACCGAAGTGTCACAAATACGCCAGGCAGTCCTACAGAATAGGATGGCCTTAGATGTTCTGACAGCAGCACAGGGTGGCACATGTGCAATTATCAAGACAGAATATTGTGTGTACATTCCAGACTATCACAAAAATGTCACAGGACTAATAAAAGATATGAATACCCAGATTAAGGCCCTACAAGATCCTTCTCTCTCTCTCAGTGAATGGTTAAGTTCCTGGTTTGAAGGAGGACTATGGCCGAATCTCCTTTTCGGGCTTCTTATTCTTATCGCCTTATTAATCTTAATATGTTGCTTTGTTCCATGTTTCTCTACTTGGTGCCGAGACTCCATTGCTACAATGACTACACCACGGCAGACGATCCTTGTCACACGCGAGGACGCCTCTTCACTGTCAGCGCTGGATTCAGCTGCCTCCACCTTTCATAACTCTCTTATCCGTTCCTACCCTGACCAATATTGACCCGAGCAGGTAGGGACAGCTCTATGCCCCTATTCAGCACGAAGAAGTTACAGAAGATGAGAACTTCCACCTTCAACCACCTTAAAGATTTAAGGGTCAAAATTGTTCAGGGGGGAATGATGAGGGAGCAGGAGGCTGGCTGAGGACAAA
>NW_026740926.1:0-6364 GCF_022355385.1 Mustela nigripes
CGGTTGGGAGAAGGGGGGTGGGGTTATGGACATTGGGGAGGGTATGTGCTATGGTGAGTGCTGTGAAGTGTGTAAACCTGGTGATTCACAGACCTGTACCCCTGGGATAAAAATACATGTTTATAAAAAATAAAAAATTAATAAACAAATAAATAAATATAATTCATGATTTTAATCATATATTTGATAGTTGGTTTTCTTATGTGCATGACTTTTCCCTTTTCTTTTTTTATTATGTACAATTTGGCTGTACAATTGCATTAAAATGTTAAAAAGAACAGAATTTTATTTCTTCTACTTGGTTGTGAATTTCTTGATAGCAGAGAGTATTTATTATATAATTTACAGTACCTCACAGTGCTGCAATACCCTAGGTAGTGTTCAGTATATAAATATCTAATGATAAATAAAATTTCAAAACATTTCTTCTTCCTACAATTGAAGGAGATATTTTACATCAAAGAAAGCTTTCAAAATAAGAGAATGCTAAATATTTATATTGCATTAGGATTGGCAGAATTCATGGTTAAGATATTAGTTCCCTTAACTGTGATAATATTTATCATTTCTTATAAATTAAGAAAAATATACCCTAAGACATTTGTGTTGAGGGCTGAGAATACAGGTGCAGAGAAAAGCATATCAAAAATAGAGAATTAGGAAAGCATGAAAAACTGGAGAAAAGTAAAATATAGATAGAGAAAAATAAAGAAAAAACATGGGAACATGGAAAGAAAAAGATATAACCACAAAAAGTGTGACTTGAGGAAAAATTAGAAAATAGAAAGAGTGAGATAGGGTAAAAAAATTAAGATGGAAGATATGTACAGATATATACAGGCGTAGTTTAGTCATAGCATCTGCCTTCAACTCAAGTCATGATCTCTGCTTAGCCAGGAATCTGCATCTTCCTATCTGCTCCTGCTGTTTGCGTTCCTCTATCGCTGTCTTTCTCTAAGTCAAATAAATAAATAAAATCTTTTTTTTTTAAAGAAAGATATATACAAATATAGAAGAACTATGAAAATGATGTAGAGATTGTCTGGGAAAAGTAGATAAAGCAAGATGATTTTGGATCAGAGCAAGATGGAGTAAGTATATTCCACCCCTTCTCTCCTAATGAATGCAAATATAATACATTTTTATGATGAATAAGTTGACTATATGGGAATCTGAAAAGTAAATTACACCAGGCAGATTGGGGAAGGAGATCAGAATCCAGTAGATCACAAAACCAGGGCTGAATTTTCTGTTCCCATCTTCCCACACTAGTATTGCCTCAATAGACTCAAAGAAAGCCCACAGTTCAGAAGAGCACTATCATGCAGACAGAAAGTATCACATTGTCAGTGAAGGCTGAACTTGTTCCCAGCACTCTGAGAAAAGATATTCTTTTTCCCTGACCAGACTTTTGTTTCCAAGAAATTGTGGTAATACCCATTGCATTTTTCTTCTTCCTTCAATTTACCTGTACTATAAATATCCTTCATAAGACTGCTTTTGCTTTATCTCAAAAGTTTTGGACAGTTGTGTTTTCCTTTTCATTATTTACATTTTTAAAAATTTCTTCTTTGAATTCCTGCTTGACCCATTCTTGTTTAGTAGCCTGTTGTATAGCATTCATGTATTTGTGGTCTTTCAAATTATTTACTTTTTATTAGTATTTTCATTTTTAAATTCTTTTTTAAAACTTCTTTTATTATTTTTTAATTTGTATTTATATGTTTACATATTTTTAACTTTTAATTTTTATTATTTGTATTTATTATTATTATTGGTTCTAGATTATTTTTTAAATATTTTATTTATTTATTTTGAAAGAGAGAGACACAGAAAGAGAGGGAACACAAGGAGGGGGAGTGGGTGAGGGACAACAGGCTTCCTGTGGAGCAAGGAGCACAATGCGGCCTCAATCCCAGGACCCTGGGATCATGAGCTGAGCTGAAGGCAGATACTTAATAACTAAGCCACCCAGGTGCCCCATGGATCTCGATTCTTTAACAAATAGACCAAAGCACACCTCAGATCTAGTTGGTATTTTTTGGGTGGGGGGAGGAAGGAAGAGTTTATTATTATTTTCTTTATTTCTGTTCTCCCCCCTTTTCTTTCCTGGAAAAAAATGATGACAAAGAGAAATTCACCGTGAAACACAGAAGAGGAAGTATAACTTATGGCCAGGGATTTAATCAATGCAGATATAAATAAGATATCTGAACTAGAATTAAATTAAAAAAAAAACTAGGGATACGAACTGGGCTTAAAAAAGCATAGAAAACACTAGAGAACCTGTTACTGCAGTGAAAGAAATAATATCTAGTCAGGCCAGAATTAAAAATGCTATAACTCATATGCAAAACCAAATAGAAGCCTTAAAAATGTAGATGAATGAAGCAGAGGATCAAACCAGTGATACAGAAGAAAAAATTATGGAAAATAATAAAACCAAAAAGGAAAAAAAAGGTAATGTATTATAAATGTAGACATCAGGTACTCATTGAGTTATTAAAACTTAACATTCATATCATAGGAGTCCCAGAAGATGAAGAGAGAGAAAACGGGAAAGAAGATTTATTCAAACAAATTACAGCTGAAAACTTCCCTAACCTGTGGAAGGACACAGACATCAAAATCCAGGAAGCACAGAGAACTTCCATTAAGCTCAACAAAAACCAGTAATTGCCAAGGCGTATAATAGTCAAATTCACAAAATACACAGACAAGGAAAGGCATCCTGAAAGCAGCAAATGGAAAGAAAAAGTCCTTAACCTACAAGGGAAGACAGATCAGGTTTGCAGCAGAACTGTGCATAGAAATATAGCCGGCCAGAAGAAAATGACAGGAAATATTCAATGTGCTGAATGGTGAAAACATGCAGCCAAGAATTCTTTATGCAGCAAAGCTGTCATTTAGAATGAAAGGAAAGATAGTGTCCCAGCAAACAGATTTAAAGGATTTCATGACCACAAGACAGGCCCTGTAAGAAATTTTAAAGGGGGTACTGTGAGTGTAGGAAAAAAAAAAAAAAAAAGGACCAAAAGCTGCAGAGACTACAAAGGACCAGAGAACATCACCAGAATGCCAACTCTACAGGTAGCACAATGGCACTAAATTCAGATCTTTCAATAAACACTTTGAATATAAATAGAATAAAAGTTCCAGTCAAAAGACAAAAAAAAAAACGAAACAAACAAAAAAGAAAACAAAGCAAAATACAAGATCCATTTGTATGCTGTCTTAAAGAGTCTCATTTAGACTGAAGACACCTGCAGATTGAAAGATAGGGGGTGGAGAACCACCTATCATGCTAATGGCTGTCCAAAGAAAGTTGAAGTAGCCATAATTATATCAGACAAACTAGATTTTAAAACAAAGACTTTAATAGATAAAGAAATATTACATCAAAATTAAGGGATCTATCCATCAAGACGATCTAAAAATTATGGGTGGCTCAGTCCGTTAAGTGGCTGACTTGGGTTCTCAGCTCAGTTCTTCATCTCAGGGTCATGAGTTTGAGACTCATGGAGGGCTCCAAACATTGTGTGTGGAGCCTACTTTAAACAAAACAAAACAAAACAAAACAAAACAAAAACACAACTAACATTTGTAAATATTTATGAGCTCCCAACTTGGGGGCACACAAATATATAAATCAATTAATAATAAACACAAAGACACTCATTGATAATGATACAATAATAGTAGAGGACTTTAACCCCCTACTTACAACAATGGACAAATTATCTAAGCACAAAGTCAGCAAGAAAACAATGACATTGAATGACATGGTGGATCACATGGATATAACAGATATATTCAGTATATTTTACCCTAAGGTGGCAGAGTACACATTCTTTTCAAGTGCACATAGAATATTCTCCAGAATATATCACATACCGGGTCACAAATAAGCCCTCAACAAGTTCAAAAAGAATAAGATGATACCATGTATATTTTCAGACCACAATGTTATGAAATTGGAAGTCAACTACAGGGAGGGAAAATTGGAAAGACCTCAAAAACATGGAGGTTAATAGAATGCCTTACTAAAAAATGAATTGATTAATCAGGAAACCAAGAAGACATTTAAAAATATATGAAAATAAATGACAATGAGAACAAGACAGTCCAAAATCTTTGGGATTCAGCAAAGGCCATCATAAGAGGGAAGTATATTGCAAAACTGGCCTGCCTAAAGAAGTTTGAAATGTACCAAGCGCACAACCTAACCTTATACCTAAAGGAGCTAAGAAAGGAACAAGAAATATAGCCTAAAGCCAAAAGAAGGGAAATAAAGATTAGAGCAGAAACAAATGATATAGAAACAAAAATATTAGAAAGTATTAATGAAACTAAAAGATGGTTCTTTGACATAATGAATAAAATTGATAAGCTCCTAGCCAGACTTAACAAAAAGAAGAAAGGACCTAAATAGTTAAAATCATGAATGAAAGAGGAGATATCACAACAAACACCACAGAATTGCAAATGCTTAGAAGGAAACATTATGAAAAAAATAAATGCCAACAAACTGAGCAACCTTGAAGAAATGGACAAATCCTAAGATACTTACAAACTAACAAAACTGATACAGGAAGAAATAAAAAAACTTGGGCACATAAGCAGCAAAGATATTGAATCAGTAATCAGAAATCTCCCAGCCCATTAAAGTTCTGGATCAGGTAGCATCCCAGGGGAATTCTACCATGCATTTAAAGAAGAGTTAACACCTATTCTCTTGAAACTGTCCCAAATAAATAAATAGATAGATAGATAGACAGAAATGGAAGCAAACCTTAAAAAAACAAAACAAAACAAAACAAAAAAACAGAAAAAGAGAACTACATTCCAGTAGCACTGATGAACATTGATGCTAAACTCTCAATAGCATACTAGCAAATTGAATTCCACAGCACATTAAAAGAATTATTCACAATGCACAAGTGAAATTTATTACTGGGATGCAGGGGTGGTTCAATAATCACAATTCACACAACGTGATACACCACATTAATAAAATGAAGGAATAGAGCCCTAGGATCCTGTCAATAAATGCAGAAAAATCATTCAACAAAATACAGCAAAACTAGGATGTTCATTTTCTTCTTTATTATTTAACATTGTACTGGAAGTCTTACCCTCAGCAATCAGAAAACAAAATAAATAAATGTCAGCCAAATATCAAGGAAAAAGTTAATCTTTCACTATTTGGAGATGACATGACACTATGTAGAAAGCCTTGAAGACTCCACCCAACAATTTCTAGAACTAATATATAAATTAAAAAAGTTGCAGGATAAAAAATCAATTTGCAGAAATTTGTTGTTTTTATAAGACAATCACAGAAAGACAAATACTATATGATTTCACCCATGTAAAATTTAGGAAACAAAACAAACAAGCAAGGGGAAAAAGGGAGGAAAAAGTCAAGAAATAAACTCTAAATTATGGAGAACAAACTGATGATAATCAGAGGGGCAGTGGATGGCCTAAATGCACCCATAAAACGAAACAGTGTTGCAGATTGGATAAAAGGACAGGACTCATCCATATGTTGTCTACAAGAGACCCATTTCGAACCTAAGAATATACACAGACTGAAAGTAAAGGGATGTAGAAGCATCTTTCATGCCAATGGCCCTCAAAAGAAGGCTGGAATAGTGATTCTCATATCAGATAAATTAAAATTTAAACTAAAGACTGTAGTCAGAGATACAAAAGGACACTATATAATTCTTAAAGGGACTATTCACCAAGATGATCTAACAATTGTAAATATGTATTCCCCCAATATGGCAACAGCCAATTACATAAGAAAACAGTTCATCAAGATAAAGAGTCATATTGATATGAGTACAGTAATAGTAGGAGGTCTTAACACACCACTTTCAATAACAGATCATCCAAGCAGAAAATCATTACAGAAAGAAGAGCACTGAATGACACATTGGACCAGATGGACCTCATAGATATACACAGAACATTCTATCCTAAAACAGAATACTCATTCTTCTCGAGTGCACATGGAACCTTCTCCAGAATAGACCACATACTGGGTCACAAATCAGGGCTTAAATGATACCAAAAGATTGAGATTATTTCCTGATTATTCTCAAATCACAATGCTTTGAAACTGGAGCTCAATCACAAGGAAAAGTTTGGAAGGATCTCAAACACCTGGAAGCTAAAGGCCACCTTGCTTAAGAATACTTGGATCAACCAGGAGATCAAAGAAGAACTAAAACAATTCATTGAAACCAATGAGAATAAAGACACTTTGGTCCAAAACCTATGGGATACTACAAAGGCAGTCCTAAGGGGGAAATACATAGCCATCCAAGCCTCCCTCAAAAAAATTGAAAAATCT
>NW_026740927.1:0-6363 GCF_022355385.1 Mustela nigripes
GTTTAATGACTGTGGCCATTGCTGCTATAAACATTAGGGTACAGATGTCCCTTCTTTTCACTGCATCTGTATCTTAGGGGTAAATACTCAGTAGTGCAATTGCAGGGTCATAGGGTAGCTCTAATTTTAATTTCTTAAGGAGTCTCCACACTGTATCCCAAAGTAGCTGCACCAACTGGCATTCTCACCAATAGTGTAAGAGGGTTCCCCATTCTCCACATCCTCTCCAACACTTGTTGTTTATTGCCTTCTTAATTTTGGCCATTCTAACTGTGTAAGGTGGTATCCCAATGTGCTTTTGATTTGAATCTCCCTGATGGTTAATGATGATGAACATTTTCTCCTGCATCTGTTTGCCATTTGTATGTCTTCTTTGGAGAAGTGTCTGTTCATGTCTTCTGCCCATTTTTTGACATGATTATCTGTTTTGTGTGTGTTGAGTTTGAGGAGTTCTTTATAGATCTTGGATATCAGCCCTTTATCTGTAATGTCATTTGTGAAAATCTTCTCCCATTCCGTGGGTTGTCTCTTCATTTTGTTGACAATTTCCTTTGCTGTGCAGAAACTTTTGATCTTGATGAAGTCCCAAAAGTTCATTTTTGCTTCTGTTTCCTTTGTCTTTGGGGACATGTCTTGAAAGAATTTGCTGTGGCCAGTGTCCAAGAGGTTACTGCCTATGTTCTCCTATAGGATTTTGATAGATTCCTGCCTCACGTTGAGGTCGTTTGTCCATTTCGAATTTATCATTATGTATGGTATAAGAGAATGGTTGAGTGTCATTCTTCCATACATAGCTGTCCAATTTTTCCAGCACCATTGACTGAAGAGGCTGTCTTTTTTCCACTGTGTAATTTTCTCTGCTTTGTCAAAGATTTTTTGACCATAGAGTTGTTGGTCCATATCTGGGCACTCTAATCCACTGGTCTACAAGTCTTTTTAACCCACTGAGTCACCCAGGTGCCCCTTTTAAGCTATTATTTAAAAGTAGAGTCATTCTTTTTTTGTTAAGAATTTATTTATTATTTATTTGAAAAAGAAAGATCACAAGTGGACGGAACACGGGCAGAGGGTTAGGGTTAGACGTCGTTGGGGTCAGGGTTAGCGTAAGGCTCAGGGTCACAGTTAGGTTTTGGTGGTAGGGTTTGGGATTCGGGTTACGGTTAGAGTTAGTAGTAGGGTTATGGTTAGGGTTAGGGATAGCGTAAGGTCAGGGTTAGTGTTTGGTTTAGGGTAGGGGTTAGTGTTAGGGTCAGGGTCAGCGTTAGGTTTAGGTTCAGGGTCTGTAGAGGGTCATGGTTAGAGTTACGTTTAGGTTTAGGGTTAGCGTCAGGCTCACAGTCACGGTAGGGGTAGGGTTAGGGTCAGGGTTAGGTCAGCGTCAGGGTTAGGAATAGGGTTAGGGTCAGGGTCATGGTTAGGTATGAGTCATGTTTACGGTAATGTCAGAGGTAGGTTTAGGTTCAGGGTCCACATCAGGGTCATTGTCAGGCTTAGGTTTAGGTTTACAGTTCAGGTCAGGATCACAGTCAGGTTCAGGGTCAGGGTCATGGTCAGGGCTTGGGTTAGGGTTTGGGGCAGGCTCAAAGTCAGTGTCAGGGTCAGGGTTAGTGGTTACTTTTAGTGTTACTGTTACTGTTAGTTGTCATTGACCCATCCCTTCAGTGTCTCAAGATAAACCCTGGGCAGAAGGGTGTAGACCTTACACCCCATCCCACTTAACCAGCCTTAAACTGGGGTGTGAACATGACTTGCCCACCAGACATCTAACCCCTCATCAGCCTGATCCTGCTTGGGGCATCTCCACCCACGATGGCATGGCCAGGTCCTCTATACAAACAGAGACACAGACACCCAGAGCCGCACACACACACACACACACACACACACACACACACACACTCACAGAGAGAGAGACAAGGAGGAGACCTAGGTCTACACCAGTTGATCAGAAGGTGTGGACTCTCTTACTCTGAGCCCCCTGGTGTTCCCTTTGATTTTATTAGCCAAAGGGCCTGAGTCGTTGGGGAAACCTGATATGACCTGCAAGGGATTGGACGTATCTGGCGGGCAAGCTCTCTTCTCCCTGCATCCTCTGGGCTTCAGTACAGCAGAGAACATGTCGCTTCCTTTAGGATGTGCCTAGAAATGAGCTGGGCATGGCCGTTTTCTCTGTAATGGGGTGCCTGGATACGTGGGTTCCAATTCCGTTGGGCTCTGTCTTCAGGGAAGTGAGGTCACCACTGCCTGGGGGTTCCTTACTGAACTTCCTGCTTCACCAGAGCTCCCTGAGCCGCCGGTCCCCAAGCTGCTCAAGGCTCACACTCCACTCAATGCAGTGCCCTTCCAGTTAACCCCATACAGCCTCACCACGCCCCTGGAGGGCTGGGTGCAGCTGTTGTTCCCGCTGGAGGGAACACAGCTGGGTTTAGACCAAGTTACTCTTAGGGTTAGGGTTAAGAACAACTTAGGGTCAGGGTTAGGAATAGATGTCGTTGGGGTCAGGGTTAGCGTAAGGCTTGGGGTAGGGGTCAGGGTTAGGGTTAGGTTCATGGTTAGGTTTAGGGTCAGGCTCACAGTAGGGTCAGGGTTAGCGTTTCGCTCAGAGTCAGGGTCAGGGTCCGTGTTAGGTTGACGGTTACGTTTAGTGTCAGGTTCAGGGTCATGCTCGGGTTTCGGGTCAGGTTCAAGTTTTGGTTTTGGGGCAAGGTTCATGTCAGGGTCAGGGTTAGGTTTGGGACCGTTTTAGTGTCAGGGTTAGGGTTAGGTCTGCTTTATGTTTAGGTTCTGTTTTATGAGTAGGTTCAGGATCAGGGTTAGCTTTAGGGTTACGATTATGTTCTGAATCACGGATTGGGTCAGAGTTAGGTTTACAGTCAGGGTTAGGGTCAGTGTTAAGGTCAAGGCCAGGGTCAGGTGTAAGATTAAGTTCTGACATAGGCAAAGTTCAGAGTTAGGGTTATGACCAGGGTCAGGGAAAGGGTCAGGATTATTGTTAAAGTGGGGTTAGGCTTAGGGTTAGAGGTAGTTTCAGGGTTAGGGTTAGACCGGGTTAGGGTCAGTGTCAGGGATAATGTTAGGGGTTAGTTTTAGGGTTAGGTTCAGCATTAGGTTTTGAGTCAGGGCCCGTATTAGTGTCAGGGTCAGGGTTACGGTTAGGGTTAGAGTTAGGGTCAGGCTCCCATTCAGTGTCAGGGTTAGTGTTAGGGTCAGGGTCAGCGTCACTGTTAGGGTCAGGGTAAGGGTTATAGTCTTTGGCTGGGTCAGGGTCAGGGTGAAGACTAGGGCCAGTGACAGCTTTACGGTCAAAATAAGATATTGGTTTAAAGTCCACATTCGGGTCAGGGACCGGGTTATGTAGTGGTAAGTGTTAGAATCATGGTTAGGTTTAGGGTCAGGGCCAGATTCAGGTTTAGGGTCAGGGTCTGGTATAGGCAAAGTTCAGGGGTAGGGTTATGATCATACTCAGGTAGGGGTCAGGGTTATTGTTAAAGTTTAGAGTTAGTGTTAGGGTTAGCGTTAGGTTGACTGTTAGGGTTAGAACTTGTTAGGGTCAGGGTCCGTGGTAGGGTTAGGGGTTAGTGTTAGGGTTAGGTTCAGCGATAGGATTCGGGGTACGGCCCGTGTTAGTGTCACGGTCTGGGTTACATTTAGGGTTAGAGTTAGGGTCAGGCTCACAGTCAGGGTCAGGTTTAGTGTTTAGGTCAGGGTCGGGGTCACTGTTATGGTCAGGGTTATGTTTATGGTCATGGTCTGGGTCAGGGTCAGGGTTAAGTTTAGCGCCAGTGTCCGGTTTAGGGTCAGGTTCAGGTATTGGTTTAAAGTCCACATTCGGGTCAGGGACAGGGTTATGTACTGGTTAGTGTTAGTGTCATGGTTAGGATTAGGGTCAGGGTCAGGTTCAGGTGAAGGTCAGGGCCAGGGTCAGATTTAGGGTCAGGCTTTGGTTTAGGGTTAATGTTCGGTTCAGTGTCACAGTTAGGTTTTGCAGTAGGTTTTGGGATTGGGGTTTGGGTGAGAGTTAGAAGTAGGGTATGGTTAGGGTTAGGGATAGACAGCGGAAGGTCACGGTTAGGGTTTGGTTTAGGGTAGGGGTTAGTGTTGGGGTCAGCGTCATCGTTAGGATTAGGTTCAGGATCCATAGAGGGTCATGGTTAGAGATATCTTTAGGTTTAGGGTTAGCGTCAGGCTCACAGTCACGATCAGGGGTAGGGTTAGGGTGAGGTTCTGGGTTAGGTCAGCGTCACGGTTAGGATTAGGGTCAGGGTCAGGGTCATGGTTAGGTATGAGTCATGGTTACGGTAATGTCAGAGTTAGGATTAGGTTCAGGGTCCTCATTAGGGTCAGTGTCAGGCTTAGGTTTAGGTTTAGGGTTCAGGTCAGGATCACAGTCAGGTTCAGGGTCAGGGTCATGGTCAGGGCTTCGGTGAGGGTTTGGTGCAGGCTCACAGTCAGTGTCAGGGTCAGGGTTAGTGCTTACTGTTAGTGTTACCCCCGCTCCTGGGTCATGGACCCATCCCTTCAGGGTCACAGGATAAACCCTGGGCAGAAGGATGTAGACCCTATACCCGATCCCACTTAACCAGCCTTAAACTTGGGTGTGAACATGACTTGCCCACCAGACATCTAACCCCTCATCAGCCTGATCTTGCTTGGGGCATCTCCACCCACGATGGCATGGCCAGGTCCTCTTTACACACAGACACACAGACAACCAGAGGCACACACGCACGCACACACAGAGACGGGGTGGAGACCTAGGGCTACACCGGTCGATCAGACGGTGTGTGACGCTCTGACTCTGAGCCCCCTGGGGTCCCGTTTTGATTTTATTAGACAAAGGGCCTGAGGCGTTGGGGAAACCTGATATGATCTGCCACGTATGGGACATGTCTGGCGGGCGAGCTCTCTTTTCCCTGCATCCTCTAGGCTTCAATATAGCAGATGAACATGTCGCTTCCTTTAGAATGTGCCTAGAAATGAGCTGGGCAGGCGGGTTTTCTCTGTAATGGGGTGCCTGGATACGTGGGTTCCAATTCCGTTGGGCTCTGTCTTCAGGGAAGTGAGGTCACCACTGCCTGGGTGCTCCTTACCACACTTCCTGCTGCACCAGAGCTCCCTGAGCCGCCGGTCCCCAAGCTGCTCAGGGCTCACAATCCACTCAATGCAGTGCCCATCCAATGACCCCCATACAGCCTCCCCCCGCCCCTGGGAGGCCTGGGTGTAGCTGTTGTCCCCGCTGAGGGAACGGAGCTGGGATTAGACTAGGTTAGTGTTAGGGTTAGGCTTTCGAAATATTTAGGGTCAGGGTTAGGGTTAGACGTTGTTGGTGTCAGGGTTAGCGGATGCCTTAGGGTAGGGGTCACGGTTATGTTTACGTTCATGGTTAGGTTTAGGGACATGCTCACAGTAGGATAAGGGTTAGTGTTATGGTCAGAGTCAGGGTCAGGGTCAGTGTTAGGGTGACGGTTAGGTTTAAGGTCAGGTTAAGGGTTATGGTCAGATGTAGGGTCAGGTTCATGTTTTGGTTTGGGGGAGAGGTTCATGTCAGGGTCAGGGTTAGGTTTGGGACCGTTTTAGTGTCAGGGTTAGGGTCTGAGTCAGGGTTAGGTTCATGGTTATGGTATGGTCAGCTTTCTGTTTAGGTTCTGTTTTATGATTAGGTTCAGGATCAGGATTATCTTTAGGGTTACGATTCTATTAAGAATCACGGATTGGGTCAGAGTTAGGTTTACAGTCAGGGTTAGGGTCAGTGTTAAGGTCAAGGCCAGGGTCAGGTTTAAGGTTCAGGTCTGACATAGGCAAAGTTCATAGTTAGGGTTATGATCAGGGTCAGGGAGAGGGTCAGGTTTATTGTTAAAGTGTCCTTACGGTTATGGTTAGAGGTAGGTTGAGGGTTAGGGTTAGACCGGGTTAGGGTCAGTGTCAGGGATAATGTTAGGTGTTAGTTTTAGGGTTAGGTTCAACGTTAGGTTTCGGGTCAGGGCCCGTGTTAGTGTCAGGGTCAGGGTTATGGTTAGGGTAGAGTTATGGTCAGGCTCCCATTCAGTGTCAGGGTTAGTGTTAGGGTCAGGGTCCGGGTCACTGTTAGGGTCAGGGTTAGGTTTATGGTCTTTAACTGGGTTAGGGTCAGGGTGAAGTCTAGGGCCAGTGTCAGGTTTACGGTAAGGTTCAGGTATTGGTTTAAAGTCCAGATTCGGATAAGGGACAGGCTTATATAGTGGTCAATGTTAGGGTCATGGTTAGGTTTAGGGTCAGGGCCAGGGTCAGGTTTAGGGTCACGGTCTGGTATAGGTAAAGTTCTCGGCCAGGTTTATGATCAGCGTCTGGTATAGGCAAAGTTCAGGGTTAGGGTTATGATCATAG
>NW_026740928.1:0-6358 GCF_022355385.1 Mustela nigripes
ACACAGCAAAGGCAGTCCTAAGAGGAAAATATATAGTGATACAAGCCTTTCTCAAGAAATAAGAAAAGTCTCAAATAGACAACCTAACCCTACACCTAAAGGAGCTGGAGAAAGAACAAGAAAGAAATCCTAAACCCAGAAGGACAAGAGAAATAATAAAGATCAGAGCAGAAATCAACAAAAGGAACAACAACAACAAAAAAAGAACAAATCAATGAAACTAGGAGCTGGTTCTTTGAAAAAATTAATGATATTGATAAACCCCTGGCCAGACTTATCAAAAAGAAAAGAGAAAAGATACAAATAAATAAAATCATGAATAAAAGAGGAGAGATCACAACCAACACCAAAGACATACAAACAAGCATAAGAACATATTATAAGCAACTATACACCAGCAAATTGGACACTCTAAGAAATGTCTGCATCCTTAGAGTAATATAAACTATCACAACTGAACCAGGATAAAATAGAAAACCTGAAAACACACATAACCAGTAAGGAGATTGAAGCATTCCTCAAAAATCTCCCAACAAACAATGGCCCAGGGCCAGAGAGCTTCCCAGGGGAATTGTACCAAGCATTTAAAGAAGAAATAATTCCTATTCTCCTGAAACTGTTCCAAAAAATAGAAATGGAAGGAAAACTTCCAAACTCATTTTAGGAGGCCAGCATTAAATTGATCCCAAAACCAGACAAGGATCCCATCAAAAAAAAGAATTACAGACCAATATCCTTGATGAACACAGATGCAAAAATTCTCACCAAAGTACTAGCCAATAGGATTCAACAGTACATTAAAAGGGTTATTCACCACAACCAAGTGGGATTTATTCCACGGCTGCAATGTTGGTTCAACATCCGCAAATCAATCAATGTGATACAATACACTAATAAAAGAAAGAACAAGAACCATATGATACTCTCAAAAGATGCTGAAAAAGCATTTGACAAAGTACAGCATCCTTTCCTGATCAAAACTCTTCAAAGTGTAGGGATGGAGGGTACATACCTCAATATTATCAAAACCATCTATGAAAAATCCACCACGAATATCATTTTCAATGGAGAAAAACTGAGATCTTTTCTGCTAAGGTCAGGGATGTCCATTATCACCACGGCTATTCAACATAGTATTAGAAGTCCTAGCCTCAGCAATCAGACAGCAAAAAGAAATTAAAGGCATCCAAATTGGCAAAGAAGAAGTCAAACTATCACTCTTTGCAGATGATATGATACTATATGTGGAAAACCCAAAAGACTCCACTCCAAATCTGCTAGAACTTGTCCAGGAATTCAGTAAAGTGTCAGGATATAAAATCAATGTACAGAAATCAGCTGCATTTCTATACACCAACAACATGACAGAAGAAAGGGAAATTAAGGAGTTAATCCCATTTACAATTGGACCCAAAACCATAAGATACCTAGGAATAAACCTAACCAAAGAGGCAAAGAATATATACTCAGAAAACTATAAAGTACTCATGAAAGAGATTGAGGAAGACACAAAAAAATGGAAAAATGTTCCATGCTCCTGGATTGGAAGAACAAATATTGTGAAAATGTCTATGCCACCTAAAGCAATCTACACATTTAATGCAATCCCTATCAAAATCCCATCCATTTAAAAAAAAAATGGAACAAATAATCCTAAAATTTATATAGAACCAGAAAAGACCTCGAATATCCAGAGAAATATTGAAAAAGAAAGCCAAAGTTGGTGGCATCACAATTCCAGACTTAAAGCCCTATTACAAAGCTGTCATTATCAAGACAGTGTGTTGCTGGCACAAAAACAGACACACAGATCAATGGAACAGAATAGAGAGCCCAGAAATAGATCTTCACCTCTATGGTCAACTAATCTTCAACAAAGCAGGAAAGAATGTCCAATGGAAAAAAGACAGTCTCTTCAACAAATGGTGTTGGGAAAATTGGACAGCCACATGTAGAAGAATGAAACTGGACCATTTCCTTACACCACACACGAAAATGGACCTAAAACGGATGAAGGACCTCAATGTGAGAAAGGAATCCGTCAAAATCTTTGAAGCAACATCTTCACCCTCAGCCACAGCAACATCTTCCTAGGAACATTGTCAAAGCAAGGGAAGCAAGGGTAAAAATGAACTATTGGGACATCATCAAGATCAAAAGCTTTTGTACAGCAAAGGAAACAGTCAACAAAACCAAAAGACAACTGACAGAATGGGAGAAGATATTTGCAAACAACATATCAGATAAAGGGCTAGTATCCAAAATCTATAAAGAGCTTAGCAAACTCAATACCCAAAGAGCAAATAATCCATTCAAGAAATGGGCAGAGGACATGAGCAGATATTTCTGCAAAGAAGACATCCACATGGTCAACAGACACATGAAAAAGTGCTCCACATCATTCAGCATCAGGGAAATACAAATCGAAACCACAATGACATATCACCTCACACCAGTCAGAATGGCTAAAATTAACAAGTCAGGAAAGGACAGATGCCAGCGAGGATGCAAAGAAAGGGGAACCCTCCTACACTGTTGGTGGGAATGCAAACTGGGCAACTACTCTGGAAAACAGCAAGGAAGTTCCTCAAAAAGTTGAAAATAGAACTACCCTATGACCCAGCAATTGCACTACTGGGTATTTACCCTAAAGATACAAATGCAGTGATCCAAAGGGGCATGTGCACCCAAATGTTTACGGCAGCAATGTCCACAATAGCTGAACTATGGAAAGAGCCTAGATGTCCATCAACAGATGAGTGGATAAAGAAGATGTGTTCTATATATACAATGGAATACTATGCAGCCATCAAAAGAAATGAAATCTTGCCATTTGTGACAATGTGGATGGAACTAGAGGGTAATATGCTTAGTGAAATAAGTCAATCAGAGAAAGACAACTATCCTGTGATCTCCCTGATATGAGGAAGTGGAGATGCAACATGGGGGGTTTGAGGGGTACAAAAAGAATAAATAAAACAAGATGGGATTGGGAAGGAGACAAACCATAAGAGACTCTTAATCTCACAAAACAAACTGAGGGTTGCCGGGGGGAGGGGGTAGGGAGAGGGTGGTGGGGTTATGTACATTGGGAAGGGTATGTGCTATGGTGAATGCTGTGAAGTATGTAAACCTGGCGATTCACAGACCTGTACCCAAGGGCTAATAATACATTATATGTTAATTAAAAAATTAAAAATTATAAAAAGAGACATTAAGAGGACACAAAGACACATAAATCAGATTTTATGAAGGTGGAGGCAGATGTTGTCATTTGCTACAACAAGCAAAGCATCTCTAGGAGCCACCAGAAGTTAGAAGAGGCAAAGAAGGAGTCTCTTCTAGAGCTCTGGAGAGAGGCTGGCCCTTCCTATCTTTTGATTTTGGACTTCTGGTCTCCAGAATTGTGAGCGAATACAGTTCTGTTGTTTCAACCTACCCAAGTTTGTGGTATTTTGTTTATGGCAGCCCTAGGAAATCAATACAGATTTTAGTACTGCAAGTATGATGCTTCTAGAAGAAACACCTAAAAAATGTGGAAATGGCTTTGAAACTGGGTAGTGAGTGAAAACTTGAAGAATTTTGAGACACTACGGCAGAAAAATCTTACATTCCCTTGAAGAGATTTTCAGTGAAAATATGGACATTGGAAGCACTTCTTATAAGGTCTCAGAAGGAAATGAGGAACATGTTATTTACTGGAAACTGGAGGAAAGGCGATCCTTCTTATAAAGTGGTATAAAATTTGGTTGAGTTGTGCTCTACTGTTGTTTGCAAAACAGAACAGGGGTAAAAAAACATTTAGCTGAGGAGATTTACAAGAAAAGCATTGAAAGCATACCCTGGTTTCTCCTTGATACTTATAGTAAAAATGAGGGAAATGAACTAAACTGAGGCAATAGCTGTTAAGCAAAACAAACTAATACTTGCCGATTTGGGAGGTTTTTGTCCTATCTAGATTGTAAATGAACTAACATTAAGAAATCCACTGCTGGAAGAGCATACACTATAGAGAGGATCCCAGGATTTGCCTGGATAAACTTTTAGTGAAGAGACGAGGCAGGTGACTAATGGGTCCACTCAACCATCTCAACAGAAGTCAGAAAAAAAATATGGATTTACCAAGGAATTATCTGCAGAAGATCTTCTTGTCTAACAGAATAGATCCCCATAGACTACATGGGATAACCACAGTGTTTTTTTGAGAATGTGGGATCAGCAAAAGCATTGCTGGCTCAGACTGAAGAGGATGGAGACAGGACAAAATGAAAGAGGGCAATCATATTTCAAAAACTGTACAGGCAGGAAACAGGTTGATAGAACTAATCACCTACAAATATGCAATATCCTTCAAGAAAAAGGAACCATCTCCAAGAGCAGAATTGTGGGTGCAGAGGCAGAAGCCAGAGTGGTGGACCCAGAGGGCAAATCCTCCACGGGCCCAAAGGATGAACTTCAAGCCATGGATTATTTCTAGGTCTTAAGACATGATGCAATTTGCCTTGTTGGGTTTCTAAATTGTTTAGAACCAGTGATCAGTTTATTGCCTCCAATTTCTCTGTATGGCATAGTTAATCAATGACAGCTCTGCCATTGTATTTGGGAAGCAGACAACTTGTTTTCTAGTTTCACAGGTCCACAAATGGAGGAGAATTTTCCCTAGAATGGATCCTGGTTTAGATGATTTAGGAGATGGTATTTGGTACTATTGAGCTGATGATACTTAGATGAGATGTTGGATTTGGACTTGATGTTATACTAATGGGTTGAGATTTTGAAGGGGGGTGTTGGGGTGAAAGCATTTTGCACATGGGACAGAAATAAAGTCTGTAGGCCTGAAGGTAGACTGCAGTGATTGAACTGTGGCCTGCAAAAGATATTTCTAAGTCATAACTTTTGGTGCTTGGGAATGTGACCTTATTTGAAAAGAGATTTATTAAAAATCTCAAAATCTTTAACTTAATTTAAGTTGGGGCCAAAATTCAATAGTGAGTGTTCTTCCAAGAGGCAAACAAGGATGTGAGGATAATCTAGCTGTAACATCTGTCACCCCACTGATTACCAGTCTTGACTGAATTGATCTGGCATGTGTCTCTTCCTTCTTCACCACTCCATGTGTATCCCTCCTGAAGCTATGCACTCATTCAAAGACGAAGTCCTTCTGCAACAGAGGAGGACTGTTCTTCAGTCAAGGGTGTATGAGTTTGCACTCCCATGCTAGAACCTCCCATCAAGGTCTCAGGGTCCATTTTTATTAGGAGAATATAGATCAGTCAAGCTCCCAAGACTCCAGACACATCCAAATGAAGTGCATCATGTGACAGTCTGCTTTTCATTTTAAAAAAAGAGGGAGTCACACAAGACAGACACACATGAAAAATGCCATGTGAAGACAGAGGCAGAGATGCCATTAAGCTGCCACAAGTCAAGGAAAATTAGGAGCAACCAGAAGCTAAAAGAGACAAGGGAAGATTCTCCCCTGGAGACTTTGGGAGGAGTGTAGCCCTGTTGACATCTTGATTTCAGACTTCTGGCTTCAAGAGCTATGAGAGGATAGATTTATGTTGTTTTAAGTCACCTAATTTCTGGGTAATTTGTTACTGCAGCCCTAGGAAACTAACTTAACAAGCAAACATATATTCAAAAATAAAAGCTCAGAGAATATTATTTTCACAAGCTCCTCCTGAAGAATCAAAGAAATAAGTTCAGACAATTAAAATGACTAGAGCAGTGTTAGCATAAGAATTAATTACATTTTAACCTATAAACAAATAAAAATGAAGATTATAAGGAAAAGATAGTACATAATGATGATACTTTCTGACACCATAGGTAGAGAGAATAAATACACAAAATAGTAGAGAAATGAGGAGAGTATAAATAAAATAGAGTAAGTTCCCAGGTTGCCTTATGGCTATGAACTGTGAATAAAAATACATTACCTCATATTAGATGATGGGGAGCAGATTATTTTAGCTAATTTTTATATTGCTCATGCAAAACTAAAAGACAGTAACTAAAAATCGGATGGAATAAACATATTATAAAAAAGTAGTAGTTTAATGATACCAATTAGAGCAAAAGATGTAAACTTTTCTATACACCAAAAGGATTCAAAATGTGTATGTTTAAGAGACAGAAAGACACACAGAAAGAAACAGAATGAAACAAATGGTATCGTGCAAAACCATATATATACATGTGCATATAAATAATCAATTTTAAGAATGTCAAATAGGGGGGCACCTGGGTGGCTCAGTGGGTTAAGCCGCTGCCTTCGGCTCAGGTCATGATCTCGGGGTCCTGGGATCGAGTCCCACATCGGGCTCTCTGCTCAGCAGGGAGCCTGCTTCCCTCA
>NW_026740929.1:0-6357 GCF_022355385.1 Mustela nigripes
CCCCAACTCCCTTCTCCTCTCTAACTACCCATGTTCTCCATGATATTTGTTCTACTCCACAAATAAGTGAAACCATATAATTGACTCTCTCTGCTTGACTGATTTCACTCAGCATAATATCTTACAGTCCCATCCATGTTGAGACAAAAGTTGGGTATTCTTCTTTTCTGATGGAGGCATAATACTCCATAAGTATATGGACCATATCTTCCTTAACCATTCGTCCATTGAAGGGCATCCTGGTTCTTTCCACAGTTTAGGGAGCGTGGCAATTGCTGCTATAAACATTGGGGTACAGATGGCCCTTCTTTTCACTACATCTGTATCTTTGGGGTAAAAATCCCAGGAGAGCAATTGCAGGATCTTAGGGAAGTTCTATTTTTAATTTATGAGGAATCTCCACATTGTTCTCCAAAGAGGCTGCACCAACTTGCATCCCACAAACAGTGTAAAGGTGTTCTCCTTTCTCCACATCCTCTTTAACACATGCTGTTTTCTGTTTTGTTAATTTTGGCTATTATAACTGGGCTAAGGTGAGATCTCAATGTGGTTTTAATTTGAATCTCTCTGGTGGCTAGTGATGATGAACATTTTCTCATGTATCTGATAGCTTTTGTATGTCTTCATTGGAGAAGTGTCTGTTCATACCTTCTGCCCATTTTTTGATATGATTGCCTGTGTTGCACGTGTTGAGTTTGAGGAGTTCTTGATAGATCCTGGATATCAAACTTTTGTCTGTACTTTCACTTGCAAATATCTTCTCCCATTCTGTTGGTTGCCTCTTTGGGTTTTTTTTTTTTTTTTTTTTTTTTTGACTATTTCCTTTGATGTAGAGAAAATTTTGATCTTGATGAAGTCCCAAAAGTTCATCTTCACTTTTGTTTCCTTTGTTTATGGAGACATATCTTAAAAGAAGTTGCTGAGGTTGATATCGGACAGGTTACTGCCTGTGTTCTCTTCTAGGATTCTGATGGATTCTTATCTCACGTTGAGATCTTTTATCCATTTTGAGTTTATCTTTGTGTATGGCATAAGAGAATGGTCGAGTTTCATTCTACTACATATAGCTGCCAAGTTTTACCAGCACCATTTATTGAAGAGACAGCATTTTTCCACTCTATATTTATTTCTTGTTTTGTCAGAGATTATTTGACCATAGAGTTGAGGTTCCATATCTTGGCTCTCTACTCTGTTCCACCTGGCTACGGGTCTGTTCTTATGCCAGTACCATGCTGTCTTGGTGATCACAGCTTTGTAGTAAGGCTTAATATCAGAAAACGTGATGCCCCCAGTTTTATTTTTGTTTTTAAACATTTCCTTAGCGATTCTGGGTCTCTTCTTTTTATTTATTTATTTATTTTCTACTGAACAATATTCATTATTTTTTCACTACACCCAGTGCTCCATGTAATTCGTGCCCTCTATAATACACACCATCTTGTACCCCAACCTCCCACCCACCTGTCAATTCAAACCACTCAGATTGATTTTTAGAGCCCATAGTCTCTCATGGTTCACCTCCCCTTCCCACTTCCCCCAACTCCCTTCTCCTCTCTAACTACCCATGTTCTCCAGGCTATTTGATATACTCCACAAATAAGTGAAACCATATGATCATTGACTCACTCTGCTTGACTGATTTCACTCAGCATAATCTCTTACAGTCACGTCCATGTTGCTACAAAAGTTGGTTTTTCAACCATTCTGATGGAGGCGTAATACTCCATAGTGTATATAGACCACATCTTCCTTATCCATTCGTCCCTTAAGGGCTTACTGGTTCTTTCCACAGTTCAAGTACCGTGGCGATTACTACTATAAACATTGGGGTACAGATGGCCCTTCTTTTCACTACATCTGTATCCTTGGGGTAAAAACCCAGGAGTGCAATTGCAGGGTCTTAGGGACGTTCTATTTTTAATTTCTTGAGGAATCTCTACACTGTTCTCCAAAGAGGCTGCACCAACTAGCATTCCCACAAACAGTGTAAGAGAATTCGCCTTTCTCCACATCCTCTCCAACACATGCTTTTTCCTCTTTTACAAATTTTGGAAATTTTAGCTGGGGTAAGGTGGTATCTCAATGTGGTTTTAATTTTAATCTCCCTGATGGCTAGTGATGATGAACATTTTTTCATGTATCTGATAGTTATTTGTTTGTCTTCACTGGAGAAGTGTCTGTTCCTACCTTTTGCCCATTTTTTGTTATGATTGTCTGTGTTGCACGTGTTGAGTTTGAGTTCTTGATAGATCCTGGATATCAACCTTTTGTCTGTACTTTCACTTGCAAATATCTTCTCCCATTCTGTGGGTTGCCTCTTTGTTTTTTTGTTTATTTTTTTTTTGACTGTTTCCTTTGCTGTTCAGAAACTTTTGATCTTGAGGAAGTCCCAAACGTTCAACTTCACTTGTGTTTCCTTTGTCTATAGAGACATATTTGAAAGAAGTTGCTGTGATTGATATCAGACAGGTTATTTCCTGTGTTCTCTTCTAGGTTTCTGATGGATTCTTGTCTCACGTTTAGATCTTTTATCCATTTTGAGTTTATCTTGGTGTATGGCATAAGAGAATTGTCGAGTTTCATTCTACTACATGTAACTGCCCAGTTTTCCAAGCACCATTTATTGAAGAGACAGCCTTCTTTCCATTATATATATTTTTTTCTGTTTTGTCGAAGCTTATTTGACCATAGAGTTGAGGGTCCATATGTTGGTTCTGTACTCTGTTCCACTGGTCTACGTGTCTTTTCTTATGCCAGTACCATGCTGTCTTGGTGATAACAGCTTTGTAGTAAGGCTTGATATCAGGAAACGTAATGCCCCCAGTTTTATTTTTGTTATTCCACATTTCCTTAGCGATGCCGGGTCTCTTCTTCCTTGTTTTAAATTTATTTATTTTCTGCAGAACAATATTCATTATTTTCTCACCACACCCAGTGCTCCATGCAATTCGTGCTCTCTATAAACCCACCACTTCATACCCCAAGCTCTCACCCACCCGTCAATTCCATCCAGTCAGATTGTTTTGAGAGTCCATAATCTCTCATGGTTCACCTCCCCTTCCCACTTTCCCCAACTCCCTTCTCCTCTCTAACTCCCCATGTTCTCCATACTATTTGTTATACTCCACAAATAAGTGAAACCATATGATAATTGACTCTTTATGCTTGTCAATTTTCACTCAGCATAATAACTTACAGTCCCGTCCATGTTGATACAAAAGTTGGGTATTCGTCTTTCTGAAGGAGGCATAATACTCCATAGTGTATATGGACTACATCTTCCTTATCCATTCGTCCCTTGCAGGGCATCCTGTTTTTTACCACAGTTTAGGGACCGTGGCCATTGCTGCTATAAACATTGGGGTACAGAAGGCCCTTCTTTCACTACATCTGTATCTTCAGGTTAAAAACCCAGGAGTGTAATTGCAGGGTCATAGGGAGTTCTGTTTTTAATTTCTTGAGGAATCTCCACACTGTTCTCCAAAGAGGCTACTCCAATTTGCATGCCCACAAACAGTGTAAGATGGTTCTCCTTTCTCCACATCCTCTCCAACACATGCTTTTTCCTGTTTTACTAATTTTGGCCATCATAACTGGCGTAAGGTGGTAGCTCAATGTTGTTTTATTTTGAATCTCCCTGATGGCTAGTGATGATGAACATTTTTTCGTGTATATGATAGCTATTTTTATGTCTTCATTGGAGAAATGTCTGTTCATACCTTCTTCCCATTTCTTGATATGATTGTCTGCATTGCACTTGTTGAGTTTGATGAGTTCTTGATAGATCCTGGATATCAAACTATTTTCTGTACTTTCTCTTGCAAATATCATCTCCCATTCTGTGGTTGCCTCTTTTTTTTTTTTTTTTTTTTTGACAGTTTCCTTTGCTGTGAAGAAACTTTTGATCTTGATGAAGTCCCAAAAGTTCACCTTCACTTGTGTTTCCTTGTCTAGGGAGACATATCTTGAAAGAAGTTGCTGTGGTTGATATCGGACAGGTTACTGCCTTTTTCTCTTCTAGGATTCTGATGGATTCTTGTCTCACGTTGAGATCTTTTATCCATTTTGAGTTTATCTTGGTGTATGGCATAAGAGAATGGTCGAGTTTCATTCTACTACATAATGCTGCCCAGATTTCCGAGCACCATTTACTGAAGAGACTGCCTTTTTTCCACTGTATATTTATTTCCTGTTTTGTCAAAGATTATTTGACCATAGAGTTGAGGGTCCATATCTTGGCTCTCTACTCTGTTCCACTGGCTACGTGTCTGTTCTTATGCCAGTACCATGCTCTCTTGGTGATCACAGCTTTGTAGTACAGCTTAATATCAGAAAACGTGATGCCCCCAGTTTTATTTTTGTTTTTAAACATTTCCTTAGCTATTCTGGGTCTCTTCTTCTTTTTTTTTAAATTTATTTATTTTCTGCAGAACAATATTCATTATTTTCTCACTACACCCAGTGCTCCATGCAATTCGTGCCCTCTATAATCGCCACCACTTCGTACCCCAAGCTCTCACCCACCCGTCAATTCCAACCAGTCAGATTGTTTTTGAGAGTCCATAATCTCTCATGGTTCACCTCCCCTTCCCACTTCCCCCAACTCCCTTCTCCTCTCTAACTCTTGATGTTCTCCATGCTATTTGTTATACTCCACAAATAAGTGAAACCATATGATAATTGACTCTCTATGCTTGTCAATTTTCACTCACATAATATCTTGCAGTCCTGTCCATGTTGATACAAAAGTTGGGTATTCATCTTTCTGAAGGAGGCATAATACTCCATAGTGTATGTGGACCACATCTTCCTTATCCATTCATCCACTGAAGGGCATCCCAGTTCTTTCCACAGTATAGGGACCGTGGCCATTGCTGCTATAAACATTGTGGTACAGATGGCCCTTCTTTTCACTACATCTGTATCTTTGGGGTATAAACCCAGGAGTGCAATTGCAGGGTCTTAGGGAAGTTCTAATTTTAATTTCTTGAGGAATCTCCACATTGTTCTCCATAGAGTATGTACCAAATAGCATGCCCACAAACTGTGTAAGAGGGTTCTCCATTCTCCACATCCTCTCCATCACATGCTGTTTCCTGTTTTGCTAATTTTGGCCATTATAACTGGGGTAAGGTGGTATCTCAATGTGGTTTTAATTTGAATCTTTCCTATGGCTAGTGATGATGAACATTTTTTCATATCTCTTAAGCCATTAGTATGTCTTCTTTGGAGAAGTGTCTCTTCATATATTCTGCCCCTTTTTTAAATTTTCTTTTAAAGATTTTATTTATTTATTTGACAGACAGAGATCACAAGTAGGCAGAAAGGCAGGCAGAGGGAGAGGGGGAAGCAGGCTCCCTGCTGAGCAGAGAGCCCGATGTGGGGCTCAATCCCAGGACCCTGGGATCACGACCTGAGCCGAAAGCAGAGGCTTTAACCCACTGAACCACCCAGGCACCCCTATTCTGCCCATTTTTTGATGTGATTGTCTGTCTTGCACGTGTTGAGTTTGAGAAGTTCTTGATAGATCCTGGATATCAACCTTTTGTCTGTACTTTCACTTGCAAATATCTTCTCCCATTCTGTGTTGCCTCTTTGTTTTTTTCTGACTGTTGCCTTTGCTGTGTAGAAATTTTGATCTTGAGGAAGTCCCAAAATTTCATCTTCACTTTTGTTTCCTTTGTCTATGGAGACATATCTTGAAAGAAGTAGCTGTGGTTTATTTTGGACAGGTTACTGCCTGTGTTCTCTTCTAGGATTCTGATGGATTCTTGTCTCACGTTGAGATCTTTTATCCATTTTGAGTTTATCTTGGTGTATGGCATAAGACAATGCTCGAGTTTCATTCTACTACATGTAGATCCCAGTTTTCCCAGCACCATTTATTGGAGAGACGACCTTTTTTCCACTGTATATATTTTTTTCCTGTTTTGTCAAAGATTATTTGACCATAGAGTTGAGGGTCCATATCTTGGCTCTCTACTCTGTTCCATAGGCCTACGTGTCTGTTCTTATGCCAGTACCATGCTGTCTTGGTGATCACAGCTTTGTAGTAACGCTTGATATCTGGAAACGTGTGCCCCCAGTTTTATTTTTGTTTTTCAACATTTCCTTAGCGATTCTGGGTCTCTTCTTCTTTTTTTAAATTTATTTATTTTCTGCAAAACAATATTCATCATTTTTTCACTACACCCAGTGCTCCATGCAATTCGTGCCCTCTATAATCGCCACAACTTCGTTCCCCAAGCTCTCACCCACCCGTCAATTCCAACCAGTCAGATTGTTTTTGAGAGTCCATAATCTGTCATGGTTCACCTCCCCTTCCCACTTCCCCCAACTCCCTTCTCCTCTCTAACT
>NW_026740930.1:0-6356 GCF_022355385.1 Mustela nigripes
GCTTGTGAGTGGTCTATTTATTTGCAAGCTTAGGTTGCTGCTTCTTGCCTTTAAAAGCCATTCACTGTAGTTGCTACCATAGATCGGTACAGTCTTTTACAGTTTTCAAAGCACTTATGAGTTCTTCCCCTATTCTTTACTTCTGAAAAGCAAAATGTGTATCATTCAATGATGTAATTAGTTTGAACAGAAAAGAACTTTATTGAACATTATTAAGGGCCTTGAAGAATGCCCGGAGGGCCAATGCCAGGTTCTGGGGCTGTACCACCGCAGGACTGCCCAGGGGAGATAGTGCAGTGATACCCCAACAGTTGACCCCGGATGGAACCGTGGGCATGGCTGCTCAGAGAACTCCAGTCTTTTGCATCCATCCTTAGAAACAGATCCTACCTACTTGGTGCTTGCTTCTTCTTCTCCCATCAGAGTCTCATGTGGGTGCATCTGATGAGCAGACCTTGTATCATTTGCAAAGTAATTTCTGGCTTCTCTTGGGGTAGAAAGTCAACATGGGAAAATTCCTCAGAGGTAGGAAGAGTGTCCAAAGGATGCTGGCTGTTGCAAATTACAACAAACATGACAAACAATACCACTGACCATCAGAAGTGGGGTTTTGATGTCTTGAAACAGTTATTATTGGGTTTTAATGTTACTGGGAATCATTTACTGTAGGTTCACAAGATACCTGATAAGAGAGCACCTTTTAGATTTCTCTAACCAATAATGTCTGCATTCTGATCCTGCAGAAGAAAGTTCTCTGAAAGTGCTGACCAGTTTTGATTGCAATACGATTTCTCAGCTGATTCTTTTCATATCCTATTTGAAGCAGAGCTCAAAGCTCTGTACTCAGTGGGTGTTTGTATAATTGTTTTAATTCATTTTTAATTCATTCTTTTAAACATAATTATCTTTCCTCACTTCTGTCCTATTCCTTTGATATATGCTCAGCAACTAGGTCCCTAATGGATGTGATTAGAGCTTCCTACGGTGTGCAGCATGTGAGGGAAGGGGTGTTACATCATTAAGGTGGGGACACACCTTCATTTCATGTTTCAGGGATTTAAGCTGTTTCTTTTGACACCTGGAGACTAAGTTAATGAGAGAGTTCTTTGATAGCTTTATGTGAGCTAATTCTGCTTGTTCACATGCTATAGGGGACCTGGAGAAGAGGGAGGAAGTCAGAGAGCAGAGGATAGGTGGGGTGCCTTTGTTCAGTGACCATACCCTCATGTCAACCACCAACTCAATCATTAACTGTGCGTTTAAACACAGACATCTTGAGACAGATCAAAGACAGGTTCTTGACAACAGGTCAGAACATATTCTTGGGAAAAAGAGTTATGCTAGTGGACCCTTGTGAATCTGAGGTGTCTTCCTCCTAGAGACCTGGGTGTTTTATAGACAACCTCTCATCTACCTTTTTGCAATGTCCCCGCAAGGCACTTCTTCCCAAATCTGGGAAAACTGAAGAATATTAGACTCTGTGCTCTTAGAGATGAGGGAAGGTGCCAATGAATCATCCTTCTGGGTTCTAACCTAGACTGACAACAGATAAGAACTGAGTTCAATCAAATGTGATAGGTATTGAGGGCTAGATGAGTCAGCACGGCTTAGATTCAAGACCAAAATAGTCTTGAATCTTCCTGTGCCCTGAATTGAAAAATGGTGCCCAGGGAATAGTGTACCTGGCCCAATCCACCCATCCTTACCCCAAGAATATAAAGATTTCCCCCTGCATTTTTTTTGAAAGTTTTATGGTTTTAGCCTTTACATTTAAGTCTACAATCTATTTCCAGTTAATTTTTGGATATTGATTTGGTTTTCCACACATACATGCAATGATAGAAATGCTTTCCAGTTGTCCCCAAGAAGAATGAGCCTGGGTCTTTCCCACTGTTTCCTGGCAATGGTCCAGCACAGCTTTCCTTCAGAGCAGGCAAATAACTGAAAGAAAATCCTCAAATTTAACAATCTTGTCTACTGGGTTTCAATGGAAGTTCATGCATTTTATCCACTCCCCCTTTTCAACCTGCTTTCTATAGAGAACATCAATTCACCTGTTGCAATTAAACCTGGAAAAAAGGGCAACAAATTAAGCCACTTACAAGAGTGTCATGAAGTACTGACCTTTTATTCTTAACACAGTGACTGGACAGAACCCCTATTTTTGCGAGTAAAAAAGAGCAGGCACCCCTTCCCCATCCTATGCGATGGTGCACTTCAAAGCCTTATCTAAGCAAATCTTAGAATGTAGAAGTTGTAGGGAACAGAATGTTCATCAAACTGATGAACATTGGAAACAGTGATCTTTGCAGCTTCAGTTTATAACAGTGAGCTTGTGCATTCTTGGATAGCTGTCCATTACTGATGTGTGCCGGATTAGTTTTACAGTTTCACCTGAGGAGCAGAAGTCTGTTGTAATTGTTTTATGAAGAGTCCAGAAATTCTGCTTTTAAAAAAAAGGCTAAATGCATACAGCAACATTTATTACACAGAAAGTGCAGCAAGTCTACAAGGCCAGAAGCATAAGTACTGATGAATGGATGGAAGCAGTAGCTAGGACTATAGACAATCCTATAGCAAGAGAAGACTGTGATGCTTCCGGCTGGTCCAGGAAATCTTCTGGAGGCTTCAGTACCTGGTGTGATCATTTAGCCATGAAGAGGGCACATCGGAAGGGGTGGTGTGCTGAGCAAGGGCACAGGACAGGAGCCGAGCACATCTGGCAGGTGGCAAGTGGACTGTCAAGGTAGGGCCGTGAGAAACTGGGGTCGAGGCAAGCTGACATGAGCCAGGAAGCCTCCTGAAAGCCCGAATATCCCAGGATAGCATATCCTCAAATCATGGTGATAAGGCTTAAGACGATTTAAATGCTGTTAAATGGGAATTTTGCCTTTCAAACCATGCTATACCTTTGATTGTAAGATGTATCCCAATTTCAAAGATGTTAGATTGTGTGGGGGGAAAAGCATAAGTCAGTGTGCTAGCCAGCCTCAGGGAGGACCACGAAGATTTCCACGTCCCGGTATCTGCACGTGTGTTGTACCCTCCCACATCTGGTGTGACTAACAGGATATAGCAGAATTGGTGGTAAATCAGTTACAGAATTAGGTTATGAAAGACACGGAGGCTTCTGTTTTGTTCTCTCTCTCTTTTCCTCTTTCTCTTCTCTCTCTCTCTCTCCTTTATTCCTCTATTCCCCCTCTCCTTCTCTCTCACTCCCTCCCTTTCTCTCTCTTTCTCATTCATCATTAGCTCTTGTGGACACGTAGGTCTCCCTGTAGATACCCGGGTGGCAAGGAACTGAAGCCCTCCACACCTGCCACCTGCACAGAATTGAGGTCTGTTCATCATCACATGTCCTTCAAACAGCTGCAGCTGGCTGTGTAATGGCAATCTCATGAGATACCTCAAGGCAGAAACACCCAGCTCGACTGCTTCCAGGTGCCTGACCTTCAGAAACTGTGTGAGATCATAAGTACTTAAATATATTGTTTGCGCTGCTACGTTCTGGGGTAATTCATTGCACAGCCATAGAGGAACAATTCTATACTCAGACTCAAAAAATGCCTTATTCCGTATGTGTACTCAGCGTCAGTCTGACGTTCAGAAAGAGATATGCCTGCCTGAGGCTGCTTAGAACCTGCAGTGCCTCAGACACTAAAGAGAGGTAACCAAAAATGTGGAAAGGGAATGCAGAAAAACAAAGAAGAAGCATTTTGCTTTTCTAGGTCCTTCTTTTTAAAGAGTAGAAAATATACTTTCCCAGAAAGAAACAAACTCAGAAGGAAAGAGTAGGATGAAAGTTACCTTTATCATCCTATAAAGAGATACTCAAACCAAAAACACTGGAAACTGCAAAAAGATGCCAAATGTTTTTAAAGAAATGGCGGACGACTTAGGTAGGAATAACTTTCATGCAAATTGAAGAGGTAGACGTGGTCCAATTGTTCAGGAGGCACCAAAAGAATGAGAATCGGGGCACCTGGGTGGCTCAGTGGGTTAAGCCGCTGCCTTCGGCTCAGGTCATGATCTCAGGGTCATGGGATCGAATTCTGCATCGGGCTCTCTGCTCAGCAGGGAGCCTGCTTTCCTTCCTCTCTCTCTGCCTGCCTCTCCGTCTACTTGTGATTTCTCTCTGTCAAATATATAAATAAAAAATCTAAAAAAAAAAAAAAAAGAATGAGAATCACATTCTATTGAAAGGAAGGAAGACTGAGATTCTGAACAAAAATGTTTTATTAGGTAAAAGAATGTATAATATATATATATGGTATAATACATATAATCATGTATATATATAATGGTTATATATATATTATATATATAATATATATATATGTTTTTTTATGGTTGCTATTACAAGATACCTGAAGCCTGTAGGTATCTTCTTGTCCCACAGAAGTGGACAGTGTCACATTTCTAGAGGCAAAAATGTTGGTAGGACATGCTCCTTTTGTAGGTATTGTGGATGGATCTGTTCCAAGCCCCTTTTCCAGCTTGAAATATTGCTCTGGCTTTGGACGTCTTCAACGGGCCTTCTCCCTCAGTGCATATCTGTGCATCCGCACTCTCCCTTCTTAGAAGCACACAAGTCCTCCTGAATTAGGGGCCCAGTCTACTCAAATATGACCTCATCCTAGCTAGTTACATCTCCAGGGACCCTATTTCCAAATAAGGTCATGCTCCCAGATGCTGGGGTTTAGGACTGGGATAGTTTATATGCATAAACACACACACACATAAACACACACACACACACACACACACACGTGTGTGTGTGTATGTATTCCTATATATATCTAAGTGTATAGATAGAAAGGGAGGAAGGAATAGACGGGAAAAAGAAAATACGCCTAGCGAGTTAGTAGACTTCACCTTTAACTTTTGAACAATGACCTGAAGAATGAAGGACTGAAATTCTATTGAAAGAAAAGACCTGGATAGGTCAGTGAAAAATAAACTCTACATAGGAGGATGCAGAGGCTAGTATAGATTTTGTGGAAAGAGAAAGGATGAAAAGGGCTAGACCGTACCCAAAGGAATCCTCAGGGGCTGCTTTTCCAAGGTCTTGAGAAGAGACAATGGAAAGACACCCGATCCGTGAACAGAGAAAGAAACCATTGCAGAACAACAAGGGATCCTTTTAGAAAGACATGGCTATCGTCCAGTGTCTGCATGCGATGAAAAAACTCACTGAGATCCACCACATTCAAGCCCATCCAACAAGGCTCCAGACACTTTTTGGAAAGCTTGTCTTTCTTTCATGGAGAGAGAATGAGTGAGAGAGAGCATGAGAGAGGAGAAGGTCAGTGGGAGAAGCCGACTCCCCAAGGAGCTGGGAGCCCGAGGCGGGCCAAGATCCTGCCAGTCCGGGGTCATGACCTGAGCCCAAGGCAGTCGCTGAACTAACCGAGCCACGCAGGCACCCGTCTCCAGAAATGGGTCAACAACAGCTGAGGAGCACCTGGGCGGCACCCTCAGTGGAGTGCCCAACTCTGGGTCCTGGCTCAGGGGGTGATCTCAGGCTCTTGAGATTGAGCCCTGAGGCTAGCTCTGGGCTCAGGGCAGAGTCCACTAGGTCTCTCTTCCGGTCCTGCCCTTCCCCCCTTCCCCATGAAGAGTGCTCTTGCCCTGAAACCACTAGGAAAAGCCTTCACAGAAATAAACAATGGCTGAGAGGGGGAGGGGTGGGGAGAGAAGCGACTGACCCGGGGCGAGCGGGAGGTGCCCGAGATGCTGCCCGCCCTGCCAGGGCCGGGCTCCCTCAGCCGCCACCGCCACTGCCTCGCGACGCCGTCGCAGCCACCACGGCAGCAACTCCCGCCGCCCCCGCCGCCCCTGCCGCCCCCACCGCCCCCGCCGCCCCCGCCGCCCCCGCTGCAGCCCCCGCCGCAGGGAACAGCTGAGCCCAGGGAGCCTTGGCGCAAGCCTCCAGGAGCGCCTCCAGCGCCCTCTGAGCGCGCTCTCTTGGGGTAGCGGGGCCAAAGATCCTTCCAGGGAGGAGGAGAGGGCGGCGCCCAGGCATCCCCAGTGGAGGAGGGGCAGGCAAGACCTGCAGGGAGCTCGCCTTGGGATTGTTGGAGCTGCTGCAGGGCTTCACGCTGCACTTGGCGACGCACCAGCCTGAGGACCCTGCCCTGCATCTGGCTCTTTCCTGAGCAGGGGGCCTGTTTGGCCCTCTCTCTCGGCCTGTCTCTCTCCCTCCTTCTCCTCTCTGTCTGTCCAAGGAAGGAAGAAAAACTTCCAAGAAATCATCAAACAACCCTCCTGATTCTTGTCGTTCATTAGGACCCCATGCGTCAACATTTGATTTTTACTTCTTGAATGGAAGGAATTGCTTGTTTGATAGACGCATT
>NW_026740931.1:0-6355 GCF_022355385.1 Mustela nigripes
CCTTTTTCGAGCCTGGCTAGAACCTTGAGAATTGTCATTCTGAACTCTAGATCTGACATATTACCAATGTCTGTGTTGATTAGATACCTAGCCTTTGGTACTGCCTCTTGTTCTTTTTTTTTTTTGTGGTGAATTTTTCTGCCTTGTCATTTTGTCCAGATAAGAGTATATGAAGGAGCAAGTAAAATACTAAAAGGGTGGCAACAACCCCAGGACAGTATACTTTAACCAAATCAGAAGAGATCCCAAATTGTGAGAGGGGAGAAAGTGGATAAAAAGAGGTTCAAAAAGAAAGAAAAAAAAAGAAAAAAAGAAAAGAAAAGAATTTATAAAAAGAAAATGAATAAAGAAAAATATAAAAAGGCAAAATATATATTAGATAAACTAGTTAAAATACGTTAAAAAAGAAAATGGTAAAAGTTAAAAAAATTTAGCAGAAGAAGAGAAAAAAATAAAAAAGAAAAAAAATTAAATTAACTGCAAGACTAAAAAAATCACAGGGAAAAAAAAAGAAAATTACAGGGAGAAAACCTTGAATTCCGTGCTTTGCTTTCTCCTCCTCTGGAATTCTGCTGCTCTCCTTGGTATTGAAACCACAGTGCTTGGTAGGTGAACTTGGTCTTGGCTGGATTTCTTGTTGATTTCCTTGGAAGGGGCCTGGTGTAGTGATTCTCAAGTGTCTTTGTCCCAGGCGGAACCGCACCGCCCTTACCAGGGGCTGGGGTGAGTAATCCGCTCGGGTTTGCTTTCAGGCGCTTTTGTTCCCTGAGCGCTTTCCATAGAGTTCCGGAGGACGGGAATACAAATGACAGCCTCCTGGTCTCCGGCCTGGAGGAGCCAAGAGCCTGGGGCCCCACTCCTCAGTGCGCCCTCAGAGAACAGCGCTCAGTTACTCCCTTCTGCCTGACCTCCGGCTGCGCTCTGAGCTCACTGAGCCTGTGACTGGTTCAAGGTAAGCCCAAGCTGTGATCTCACTGTTAGCTCTGTCTCTGTAGCCGGCTTTCCTGTTCCAATACCCGCAAGCTCTGTGACACTCAGACACCCCCGATCCTTCTGTGACCCTGCAGGACCTGAGGCCACGCTGACCCTGCATGTGCTTCACCCCGGTTTAGCCTCTGGAGCTATGTCCCTAGCGGAACAGACTTTTAAAAGTCCTGATTTTGTGCGCCGTTGCTCCACTGCTTGCCAGGAGCCGGCCCCTCCCCCCGGGGTCTATCTTCCTGTCGCTTTGGATTCACTTCTCTGCCGGTCCTACCTTTCAGAAAGTGGTTGTTTTTCTGTTTCCAGAATTGCTGTTCTTCTTCTCTTTAATCTGCTGATGGATTTTCAGGTGTTTGCAATCTTTAGATAAGCTATCTAGCTGATCTCCTGCTAGCTGATGTAGTCTCAGCCTGCTACTTCTCCGCCATCTTGACTCCTCCCCTGGAACTCAATCTTATTAATTCTTTCAAAGAACCAGCTCCTAGTTTCATTGATTTGTTCTATTGTGTTTTTTTTGTTTGTTTGTTTGTTTCTATTTCATTGATTTCTGCTCTGATCTTCATTGTTTCTCTTCTCCTGTTGGGTTTAAGTTTCCTTTTCTGTTCTTTCTCCAGCTCCTTTAGGTGTAGGGTTAGGTTGTGTACTTGAGACCTTTTTTGTTTCTTGAGAAAGGCTTTAATTGCTATATACTTACCTCTAAGGACGGCCTTTGCTGTGTCCAAATATTTTGATCAGTGTGTTTTCATTTTCATTTGTTTCCATAATTTTCTTCAATTCTTCTTTAATTTCCTGGTTGACCCATTCATTCTTTAGTAGGATGCTCTTTAGCCTCCATGTATTTGAGATCTTTCCACTATCCTCTTGTGATTGAGTTCTAGCCTCAGAACCTTGTGGCCTGAAAATACACAGTGAATGATCCCAATCTTTTGATACTGATTGAGACCTGATTTGTGACCCAAGATGTGATCTATTCTGGAAAATTTTCCATGTGCACTAGAGAAGAATGTATATTCTGCTGCTTTGGAATGGAATGTTCTTAATATATCTGTGATGTCCATCTGGTCTACTGTGTAATTTCAAGCCTTTACACATCTTCTTTTTCTTGATGAGAGTCATTCTAATAGGTGTGAAGTTATATTTCATTGTGGTTTTGATTTCCATTTTTAAAATAATTATGGTATTGAGCAAATTTTCATGTACCTTTGGTCATTTGGATGTATTATTTGGAAAAATGTATATATTTTTTGTTTCTCTTCCCATTTTTCTAGTAGATTGTTTTATGTTATTGAGTTGTGTGAGTTCCTTATATATTTTGGATATTAACCCTTTATCCAATACATGATTTGCAAATATTTTCCATGTTTTTCCACAACCAATTCCATATATTGTGAGGTTTTATCAACTTTTATTCACTTTTTTTTTTCTTTTTGTTCCACAACCTGTATATTCTCAATTGATCTGTATTCAAGTTTGGTGATTTTTTTCTATACTAGTTCAAAACTGCTGTTGAGGCTATAAAGTGGGTTTTTCATTTCAGTTATTATACTTTTACTTATGAACTGCATAATTTTGTTTTAATTCTTTTTAAAAAAGAAAGTGACCTCTTCTTAATCTTTTCTATTTGGTGTGGTTTCATAACTATGCTTTCTTTTACTTTATTGAGCATGGAGTTTTAATTATTTGATCATATTATAATAGCAGATTTAAAGTCTCTGCCTAGTTATATATTTCCAAAATTTAGGTATCCTAAGGAACAATTTGTATTATTTTTTCTCTGCATTTGAACCATAATCTCCTATAGATTTGACTATATCCTATATTTTTTAAGTGGATATTTTTAATATTACATGGTGATATAATGTGGTAACTATGGAAATCCTAAATCTCCCAAGATTTCTCATCAGTGATATTTCTTGTTGTTACATTTGTCATTTGTTTGTTTAGTGACTGCTTGGAAATTTTCTGTAGTCTGTATACTCCTTTATGTGTGTCCACTGAAGTCTCTGCTTAATTAGCTTAGTAGTCAGATAATAATTAGACAAATACTTCCTTAAATGCATCAAACCAATAACGCTTCCACGTTTTTCCAAGTGGTTTTGTGTGCTTGAGAGCATGACTTCATTAATCCTATAGTATAAAATTCTGTCATAATTGTCACTTCCTCACTTCCTTCTTGTACATTTTCTCAGGGTCAGCAAGAAGTGAAATATTGGGGTTGTCTGGATGCACATAGCCCTACACATATGTTTAGCCTTCTATTTCTCAGGAACGTGTCAGAGTTTGTCAAATATCTCTATAGACATCATGTTTCCAAGACTTACATTCTAAATTTTTTGGCCAGGCCCTTGTCAACAACAAGTTATCACAGCTTCACACAGCTGCAATATTAAACACTTGCTACTGACTGGTTTTGAAAAATACTTTAGGGATACAATTTTCTTTTTTCTGCAGAATTAGCCGAATTAGATGAAAACAAAAACACCCTGAGAATGGGGCTTTTGCAGGGATCTAGAAGACAATTCAAATAGTGATAAGACTCTGGAGATGGAGCTTTTTTAGTAACTCCAAGCCTGGTCTGCTTTCCACAGTGACTGCAAGACTAATGTTTTCACAACTACCATAATTGTGGACTTGCTGGGCTTTAGTGCTACAGTGAAACTGAGAAGAAAGTGATGAGAGTATGCCAAATTTAGCCATCACAAACTCTACTGATCTTACCAAGGTTAAACAGTTTTTTTGAACAAATACTACCTCGATTTTTGCAAGCTTTTGCTTATTTTCAAGAGTTTTATAAAAGTTTATTTTGACAAGTTTTGTCAAGGTTTTGGTTAATTTTATGAAGGATTATATTTCTAAAGGTCTTCACATCACCATTCAAGAAGTTCTACTACCTATATGATTAAAAAAAAAAATAGATGAAAGACCTCAATATGACACAGGAATCCATCAAAATCCTAGAGAAGAGCACAGACAGCAACCTCTTTGACCTTGGCCACAGCACCATCTTGTTAGACACATCTCCAAAAACAAGGAAACAAAAGCAAAAATGTACTTTGGGGACTTCATCAAGATCAAAAGCTTTTGCACAGCAATGGGAACAATCAACAAAACCAAAAGACAAATAACAGAATTGGAGAAGGTATTCACAAATGACATATCAGATAAAAGGCTGGTATCCAAAATCTATAAAGAACTTATCAAACTCAACACCCAAAAGCCAAATAATCCAATAAAGAAAAGGACAGAAGACATGAACAGACATTTCTGCAAAGAAGACATCCACATGGACAACAGAAACATGAAAAAGTGCTCTACATCACTCAGAATCAGGGAAATACAAATAAAAACCACAATGAGATGCCACCTCACACCATTAAGAATGGCTAAAATTAACAAGTCATGAAATGACAGATGATGGTGAGGATGTGTAGAGGGAAACACTCCTCCACTGTTGGTGGGAATGCAAGCTGGGGTATCCACTCTGGAAAACAGCATGGAGGTTTCTCAAAAACATGAAAATAAAGTGGCCTTATGACCCAGCAATTGCACTACTAGATATTTACCCCAAGGATACAAACTTAGTGGTCAGAAGGGGCGCCTTTACCCCAATGTTTATAGTGATAATGTCCACAATAGCCAACCTATGGAAAAAACCAGATCTCCATGGAAATTAAATGGATAAAGAAGTAGTGGTATTTATATACAATGGAACATTACTGAGCCATCAAAAAAGAATATAATCTTCCCATTTGCGATGATTTGGATGGAAATAGAGTATACACTAAGTGAAAGTAATCAATCAATGAAAGACAAATGCCATATGATTTCACTCATGTGGAATTTAAGAAACAAAAGAGATGAACATAGGAGAAAGGAAGGAAAAATAAAATAAAATGAAAATGGATATGGAGGCAATTCATAAAAGACTCAAGTATAAGGAACAAACTGAGGGTTGTTGGAAGGGAGGTATATTGAGGAATGGGATATTTAGATGATGGACATTAAGGAAGGCACTTGAAGTTATGAGCACTGGGTGTTATGTGCACCTGATGACTCACTAAGTTTCTATTTCTGAAACTTATAATACAATATATATTAATAAATAGAATTTAAATAAAAGAATTTTAAAAAAGAATAATTCCAGAAAGGAACACAAAATGAAGTGGTCACTTTTACCACTAAATAAGCAATAAATTTCTAATTTATTTTTCTTTTCTTTTTACTATGCATCATATCATTATATGTGCATAGAATATTTTCTTCTGAAGGTAAGGAAATTAAAACTGAAATTACTTTTTAAACTTTTCTTCACTTCTACTTTTTCCAGGAACTGTTTTATTTCTGGTTTTGTTAGCATTTTGAGTTCTTCAAATTTCACACCTTTCTATAAAGTTAGCCTCAAATGTTTTATCCTAGAAGATATTTTAGCCATATTAATCTCTGTCCTCTTACAGAAAATCCATTGTATGGAAATCTTCAAAAATAAGTTTTTAATCTCTCATTTAAGCATGAAGAGCTGGCCCTTTGGGAAGATCCTGTGAAAAGGGAGTTCCATTAATACACACCTTCCTCAGAGCTTACTGTGAATTTCTCTATTACTGCTATTGTTAAAAAAAAATTCTTAATTAATGCAATAACTTTTACTAGCTCAATAAAATAATAACAAAAGGAGAGTAAAAGAGTAGGCTGCCTTGCCTTTAATAAGGCTTATACATAAAAATAAATTAATTTATCAATTGGTAAAAAGTAATTCTAAATTTAGAAGAAAAACTGTATCTTTTTTAAAGTAATGAAACAGAGTGTTCTGAGTCCAATTAATGAATCCAAGAATAAATGAGCTGATTTTAAAACACTGGTTTATTAAACTAATTACAATGAAATTAATTAGAATCAGGTAACTTCTTTTAAATTGTGGTTTTTATGTAGCTAACTTGTATTATGGTAATCATCATCACCTAAAGGAGGTGGAGAAAGAACAAGAAAGAAACCCTAAGCCCAGCAGGAGAAGAGAAATCATGAAGATCAGAGCAGAAATCAATGAAATAGAAACTAAAAAAACAATAGAATAAATCAACGAAAGTAGGAGCTGGTTCTTTGAAAGAATTAATAAAATTGATAAACCCCTGCCCCGGCTTATCAAAAAGAAAATAGAAAGGACCCAAATAAATAAAATCATGAATGAAAGAGGAGAGATCACAACTAACAGCAAAGAAATACAAACTATTATAAGAACATACTATGAGCAACTCTATGCCAATAAATTTGACAATCTGGAAGAAATGGATGCATTCCTAGAAACATATAAACTACCACAAATGAACCAGGAAGAAATAGAAAGCCTGAACAGACCCATAACCAGTAAGGAGATTGAAAC
>NW_026740932.1:0-6349 GCF_022355385.1 Mustela nigripes
CAAGATTAGAGCTGAGATCAATGAGGTAGAAACCAGAGATACAGTAGAATGTATCAATGAAACTAGAAGCTGTTTTTTTAAAGAATCACTAAGATCGATAAATCATTGGCCACACTAATCCAAAAGAAAAGAGAGAAAGCCCAAATTCATAAAATTTGAATGAAAAGGGGAAGATCACAATGAACACCAAGGAAGTAGAAACAATCATCAGAAGTTATTATCAACAGTTATATGTCAATAATCTAAGCAACCTAGATGAAATGGATGCATTCCTGGAAAACTATAAGCCCCCAAAATTAAACCAGGAAGAAACTGACAAACCTGAATAGACCAATATATAATAACGAGATTGAAGCAGTGATTAAATACCTCCCCCCAAAAAAGAGCCCAGGACCTGACCGATTCCCTGGGGAATTCTACCAAACTTTCAAAGAAGAAATAACACCTATTCTCCTGAAGCTGTTTCAAAAAACTGAAGCAGAAGGAAAACTTCCAGACTTTCTATGAAGCCAGCATTACCCTGATCCCCAAACCAGGCAACAACCCTACCAAAAAGGAGAATTTCAAACCAATATCACTCATGAATATGGATGCTAAGATTCTCAACAAGATCCTAGCAAACAGGATACAACAGCACATTAAAAAGATTATCTGTACCCCTTGGGATAAAAATATATGTTTATAAAAAATAAAAAAATTATATTGAAATTAAAAAAAAAAAAAAGATTATCCATCATGACCAGGTGGGATTCATCCCTGGGCTACAAGGATGGTTCAACATTCACAAATCAATCAATGTGATAGAACAAATGAATAAGAGAAGAACCACATGGTCCTCTCAATTGATGCAGAAAAAGCATTTGACAAAATCCAGCATTGGTTCCTAAAAAACGCTTCAAAATATAGGGATAGAGGGAACATTCCTGACCTTCATCAAATCTATCTATGAAAGACCCACAGCAAAAATCATCCTCAATGGGAAAAAGCTTGCATCCTTCCCGTTGAGATCATGAACACGACAAGGATGCCCACTCTCACCACTATTGTTCAGCATAGTATTAGAAGTCCTAGCAACAGCAATCAGACAACAAAGAGAAATAAAAGGTATCCAAATTGGCAATGACGAAGTCAAACTCTCTCTCTTTGCAGATGACATGTTTCAATTTTTTTGAGTGAGGCTTGGATGGCTATGTGTTTCTCCCTTAGGTCCACCTTTGTAGTATCCCATGGGTTTTGGACCCAGTGTTGTACTGTTCTCATTGGTTTCCATGAATTGTGAAAGTTCTGTAATTTCCTGGTTGACCCAAACATTTTTATGCTAGATGGTCTTTAGTTTCCAAGTGTTTGAAATCCTTCCATTTATTTTTCTTGTTATTGAGTACCAGTTTCAAAGCATTGTGGTCAGAGAATATGTAAGTAATTGTCTCAGTCTTTTGGTATCAGTTGAGACCTGATCTGTGTCCCAATATGTGGTCTATTTGGGAGAAATTCACATGTACATTCGAGAAGAATGAGTATTCTATTGTTTTAGGGTGGGACGTTCTTTATGTCTATGAAGTCCATCTGATCCAATTTGTCATTCAAAACTCATGTTTCTTTGTTGATCTTCTGCTCAGATGACTTGTCTATTGCTGAGTGGAATGTTGGGGTCTCCTACTAGTAAAGTATTATTGTCAATATGTCTGTTATTGTTAACAGTTGTCTTATATAGTTGTCTACTCCCATGTTAGGAGCATAGATATTTTCAATTGTTAGGTCTTTTATTGGATAGTCCCTTCAAGAATGACAGTGCCCCTATCTATGTATCTCTTACTTCAATATTAAGCTTAAAATCTAATTTGTCTGCTATGAAATTTGCTATCCCAGCTTTCTTTTGAGGTCCTTTGGCATGAAAAATACTTCTCCATCTCCCTACTTTCAGTCTGCAATTGTCTTTTTGTTCAAAATGAGTCTCTTGTAGATAGCATATAGGTAGATCCTATCTTTTTATCCAGTCTGTAACCCTGTGCCATTTCACGGGAATATTTAAGCCATTCATGCTGAAAGTGACTATTGAAAGATATGATTTTTGTGTTACCTATGAATTCCCTGTTTCTACAGATTGTCTCTGTAAATATCTGGTTTATATTATTTTGGGGGTCTTCTTTTATAGAACCCCCCTTAATATTTCTTGCAGGGCCAGCTTTGTGGGCAACATTTTCTTTTGATTTCTGCTGGTCCCAGAATCTCCTTGTCTCTCTACCCATTCCAAATGCCAGCCTTGCTGGATAAATTATCCTTGGTTGCATGTTCTTCTCATTTAGTACCCTTAATATGTCTTGCCAACCCTTTCTGTCTTGTCAGGTCTCTGTGGACATGTATGACATTATTCTGATTTTCCTCCATCTGTATGTAAGAAAACTCTTCCTCCTTGATACCTTCAGGATTGTTTCCTTGGATCTAAGGTTTGTGAATTAGTACTATTATATTTCACAGCACTGATCTGTTCTTATTAATCTTGGGAGGGGTTCTCCTGGCCTCTTGTACAGGAATCGTTGTTTTCTTCCCCAGGTTAGGGAAGTTCTCAGCTATAATTTTCTCTAGTCCTCATTCTCTCTCCACCCCCTCAGAGATCCCAATAATTCTGATATTTCAATGTTTCATGGCATCATTAATCCCTCTCAGTCTGAACTCTCGGGCTTTTAGCTGCTTTTCCCAGGCATCCTTTACTTCTCTTTTTTTTCCCTATCATCTTATATTCTAGCTCATTAATTTATTATTCTACCTCATTTACCCTGGCTGTCAGAGTATCCAGTTTAGAATGCATCTCATTCATAGCATTTTTAAGTTCAGCCTGCTTAGATCTCATTTCTTTCCTTAGAGATTCTATATTGACACTAATATTTTTCTCAAGCCTAGATATTGACTTCATAATTGCTACTCTGAGGTCTATCTCTGCCATCTTGTTTCTGTCCATATCCATTATGTCTGTGACATTCTGATTTTTTTTTCTTTTGGGGTGGCACCTCCTTAGTCATTCTGTTGAGGAGTGGTTGAGGGAATGTACAGAGTCCAAAGTTTTAACCATGACCCAAGCAAGATACACTCATTTTATAAGGACCCTAGTGTTGCCCTCTTGTTCTTCAAGCCTGTCTTCTGGGAGAAAATTCTGTCTCACTTTTACTCAGGTAACCCTGCTTGGGCAGATTTTCCCTTCCTCCTGTCAGGGGGTTGGGTTCAGTGGAATTTTGAGTGTGTGTGTGTGTGTGTGTGCTTTTGTTCTCTGGTGGCCTTCTGAGTCTCTTCTGTCTCTTCTGAGAGCAGAAATTACCACACCCAAACCTCTAACCCAGAGAAGAGAAATCCCACTCTAATCTTCACTGAACTCCCAATGTCTGTTTCTGTCTGCACTACTAAAAACCTCAGCCTCCCCAGTGGTACACCCCACAGAAACTCTCTCAGTGGTTATTCCCAGCACTGAGGCCCATCTCCTCCATTTGTGTTTCTAAAACCGTGAACCTCCCCTTGTTTACATGCATGCACCTGCAGTTGTTGTGTCCTGTATGTGGGCTGTACTAAAGTCTTTTCCCCACTACTACCTGTCTGTTACTCTGTGCCTGGTCCCCAGTGTGGAACGCTATTGTGTTCCAGTGTTATATCATCTTCCTGGTGCTAGCTTTTGGCACCACCCTCTCCTTTCTGTTTATCTCTGATATCTGCCCACAGAATCACAATTCTGCCCTTCATATGTCACAAACACTGAAGAATTTCCGCTTGTTGAGATCCAGGTGTATATTCTTATATCTTGGGCTGATTTCATGGGTGTTCAGAATGGTTTGGTAGATATCCATCTAAATTCAGGGGACCAGTTGAAGTAGGATCCCCTACTCCTCAGCCATCTTGCCTCCCTCTTCCTTTTCTTTATTATTTTTAAATATTTTATGTATGAATTTGAGATAAAGGTAGTAAGCATGAGGAGGGGGAGGGTCAGAAGGAGAAGCAGACTCCCTACTGAGCAGAGAGCCTGAGGTAGGGCCTGGAACCAGAAGCCCCAGATCATGACTTGAGCCAAAGGCAGGTGCTTAATCAACTGAGCCACCTATGTGCCCCTTCTTCTTTTTGATAAGTCTCATTAGGGGGTTATCAATTTGATTAATTCCTTAGAAGAACCAGTCCTTGGTTTTATTAATCTGCTTTACTGTTTTTTCTTTCGTTGTTTCTATAACATTTGTTTCTGCTCTAGTATTTATTACTTCCCTTCTTCTGCTTGTTTTTGTCTTTGGTGTTCCTTCTGTAGCTCTTTTAGGTAAAAAGTTAGGGTGTCTGAGACTTTTCTTGCTTTTTGAGGTAAGCCTGTATTGTAATATACCTCCCTCCTACCACTGCCTTTGCTACATCCCAAGGGTTTTAGACTGTCATGTTTTCATTTTCCTCACTTATATGCAATTTTAAAAATTTCTCTTTTAATTTCTTGGTTAACCCATTTATTCTGAGTAAGGAATTTCTCATTTTTTTTCTTTTGGGGTGGCACCTCCATGAATTTGTGGTCTGTCCATTTTTTTTTCTTGTGGTTCAGTTCAAGTTTTTAGCATTATGCCCTGAAAATATGAATACTGTGTTTTCAATCTTTTTTTACTTGTTGAGGGCTGATTTGTTGGTTACCCAGTATGTGACCTACTCTGGAGAATATTCTGTTGCACTCAAAAGGCTTAGGATGTAGGCTTAGGATGAAATGCTTTGAATATACCTGTTAAGAGCATCTGGTCCAGTGTGTCATTCAAAGACATTATTTCATTGATGGCTTTCTGCTTTTATTATCTTTCCACTGGTGTAATTTTGGGTACTAAGTTCTCCTACTATTATTGTATTATTTAATCGATGAGTTTCTTTATGTTTATTTTCAGTTCATTTATATATTTGGTTGCTTCCAAGTTGGGGCATAAATATTTACAATTATTAGATCTTCGTGATAGATAGACCTCTTAATTATGATATAATGCCCTTATTCATCTCTTTTTATAGTCTTTGTTTTAAAATCTAGTTTATCTGATGTAAGTATGGCTACTCTGGTTTTCTTTTTATGTCTGTTGCCATCATAGATGGTTGTCCATCCCCTCCTTTTTAATCTGTGAATATATTCAGGTCTAAAATAAGTATCTTATAGGCAGCATATAACTTGTTTTATAACTTGTTCTGACATCCTATGTCTTTTTTTTTATAAACATATATTTTTATCCCCAGGGGTACAGGTCTGTGAATCACCAGGTTTACACACTTCACAGCACTCAGTCTCATCCTATGTCTTTTGATTAGAGTATTTAGTCCATTTACTTTGAGAGTCAGCTTTGAAAGATATGAATTTAGTGTCATTGTGTTACCTGTACAGTCAGTGTGTCTCATGATGTTCTCTGGTCCTTTCTAATCTTTGTCACTTTTTTATTTCCCCTCCACTCTTAGTGCAGAAAATTTCTTTCAAGGCTCATTTAGTGGTCAAAAATTCCTTCAGTTTTTATTTGCCTGGAAAATTATTTATCTCTTCTTCTATTCTGAATGGCTGCCTTGCTGGATAAAAATTTTGTGGCTAGATATTTTTCCTTTTCAGCATTTTGAATATTTCCTGCTACTAGAAGCCTGCCAAGTTTCTGTGAATGGATGTGCTTTACCTCATAAGTTAAGGACACGTTTTCTCTTACTTTCAGGATTCTGCCCTTGTCTGTGTCTTTTGTGAATGTGACTATGATATGCCTTGGCAATGATCAGCTTATGTTGAATTTAATGGGGGCTCTTTGTGCTTCTTGGATTTTGATGTCTTCCTTTCCCAGATTAGGAAAATTTTCAGCTATAATTTGTTTGAATAATCCTTCTGTCCATTTTTTTTCCTCTTTATCTTTTGGTACTGTTATGATACAAATGTTAATCTGTTTTAATAAGTCGCTGAGTTCCTTAAGTCTACCTTTGAAGTCTGTTACCTTTCCTTCCCTCCTCTTTCCAGCTTCATTATTCTCCTTAATGTTATCTTCTTTTTCACCGATTCATTCCTCTTATTCATCCATAGCCATATTTTTTGCCCTCCACTAGGACCGCATCTTTGTTACAGCATTTTTAATTTTGGGCTGGCTAGATTTTAGTTCTTTTATCTCTGCAGTAAGGGATTCTCTAGTGTCTCCTATGCTTTTTTTCAAACTCAGCTAGTATCCTTAAAATTTTTATTTTAAATTCTCATTCAGACATCTTACCTGTGTCTGTATTGATTAAATCCCCGTTGTGAGAACTACCAACTGTTCTTTGTTTTGGGAAGAATTTCTCCATCTCATCATTCTGTCCAGAAAAGAAAAAAAGAAAGAAAATGAAAAACAAAACAAAGAAAAGA
>NW_026740933.1:0-6348 GCF_022355385.1 Mustela nigripes
AGATCTTTCTTTAGAATCTCCAGGAAAATCTCCCAAACCCAGCCCACCACCATGTGGATTCAGCCATCTTCTGATTCACCTCCAGATTGTCTCCTCCTAACTGCTCAAGCCACAGGTTATGGGCGATATTTTTAATGCCCAAGCAATTAAGTGGGGAACACGTTTATCTAAGCAATTACATGCAGCTCTGTATCTGCATACAGGGGGTCTCTCCCAAGCCTTTCCAACCTCAGCAAAACAAGAAAAAGCCCCAGCGACCTGGGGGTATATATCATTCATTCATTCCTGTGTTCAACACTCATGGCGGACCCCACCGAGACAGTGGGAGAGCAAGGACGGGAGCAATCCTGGAAGCTGAAGTCTGAGGAGGATTTCAAATTCAAGTCAGAGATGAAAGAAACATCTGGACTCAGTCCTCAGGTACACGCAGTATTCTGAACTGAGGCTAGACCAGAGACCATTCTAATGAAAGGCCTCCACAGTGGGCTCTCACCAGTGGGCTCCGACTCAGTTTCCTGTATATTCATTCATGAAATCGCTCTGAGGGTCAACATGCAGAACAAAACCATTTAATAAAAGTGACAATGAGGAGAGGAAAGGACACAAAAAGGCATGTGAATGTGGAGAGAGGAAGAGCCAGGGTGGAAAAACCGAGAATCCCTCCCTGCGCTCCTTGCTACCAGGGCGGTCTGAGGGACTAGTTTCCACCTAGGATCCCAAGTCCAGAACAAAAGCTGTGGGGCCATGGCGGGAGACGAGGGAAGGGGGACCTTAGCACGCAGGCATGGGGGTGCCGAACAATGGGGGCTAGCGCACCCGCTGGCAGGGGGCACCTCAGGCGGCACCATCCCTGGCCCGACCCCGTGAGGACCCGGGTGCGGCGTGGAATCCGGGGTGGTCCCGGTGCCCCGGGGTTCGCGGGAGGCTGGGTCCCCACATCCCCGCGAGCTCGCGGCCCGCGCTTTCTGCTCCAGGTGAGGGCAGGGCACGGTTTCAATTTACCTGTCCACAGAGGGTCATCTGGAGAAGCCTTGGGGCTGGGAGGGGCAGCACGGACTCCAGGGCTGGGCTGGAGCAGAGGAGCGCATGGGCGGCGAGTCCTGTGGGTCCTCCAGTCCCGACTGGGCCGCAGCACAGCACCGCGGCGCTGCACGCCCCTCCTCCGCCAGCCCCTCAACCTCCTCCCAGACTCTCCGCCACGTCCTCCGGGAGCTCACTTCCCGCTTCGGCAATTAGCAAAGCCCCTTCTCCGGGCTGCCCCCGCCACCGCCCCCCTCCTTCCTGAGGCGGAGGCCGGGGCCTGGGCACGGGGTGAAGGCCCGTTGGCCTGCCAGCGTGGCCAGCGCAGGCGCTCAGCGGCCTCCTAGCCTGGCTCCCCGAGTGGGTGTCCGGCTGCAGCCTGGCTGCGAAAAGATCATCAGGCCTAAACCCGGCTGCACTCTCCGGTCACTTCGCTGGCTTCTGATTGCGCCAGAAGCCTGGAACCAACTTCCCCAGCACAGGCCTGGGATGAGATGCCTGCCTGCTATTTGAGCAGTCCCCTGGTCTCCAGGCAGGGTCTGCCTTTGCATGATGGCAGGCGCGAATAACTTCCACCTGGATTTTTGGGTTTTTTGGTCATTGGTTATTACATGACCTCCATGGTAGGTGCTCCACAAAGCGAGTGAAAAAAGGACGCCTGATACATACGCATATGGCCATTCCATTAAAAGAGCTTGGGGTTCTTGCAGAAGCGTGGCATTGGTCCCTGCACTATGGTTTAATAGAAAGGGATTATGCACCAACTTACTTAAATGAGCATAGGTTGAAATCGTTTACTGAGAATAAATATTTAAAACAGTTATATTTTAACTAAATCTATCATCAATCATAAATCTATTGCACGAAGGTTACAGGCAATTTAAATGCAATAGCACTCTCTTCAGGGTTTTAAATAATCTGTGTCTGTCTTGGCACATGAGAATGCAAAGATAGGAAATGGTTTGTAAAAGATCATATAATAGCTTTTACTATACGGTATCAGCAATTTATCCTAAAGGAGCGGCCTCCAGCTAAAAACTCAGCTTTGAAAAATGCAGAAAAGCAGCAAACGTTTACATACCCTCTTGGTGACCAGAGGCATGCTTTGTGCCCCTCATCATCTCTTTCGTGGTTCTGAGGCCCATGGCGCTCAGTAGTTTAGTGTCTTATTCTCTGGAATAGGCCATTGAAGAAATACCAGGCCCAGAGAAGAAGGTCCTGCTGGGTGACTGAGGAAAGTACAACCTTTTAGATGAAGCTTTCTGGGGAATTTGTTAGTGGTTTGGTCTGCTTCTGATAGGAAGGGAAATTTTTTTTTAAAGATTTTATTGATTTATTTGACAGACATAGATCACCAATAGGCAGAGAGCAGGCAGAGAGAAGTGGACGCAGGCTCCCCGCTGACAAGAGAGACAGACATTGGGCTCAATCCCAGGACACTAGGTTCATGACCTGAGCTGAATGCAGAGGCTTTAACTCACTGAGCCACTCGGGTGCCCCAGGAAGGGAAATTTTTTTAAGAGTATTTTCTCTTTGAATCTATTTTGAGGTTTGGTTTGTGGTTCTTTCTGACTTCTCATGAAGATGGAATTACTTCTGAGGTTGGTTGTCAGGAACCGCATATCAAATCGAGCTATCTTGTTAGCAATAAATAAATAAATAAATAAATAAAAGCTCAAGTGTTGGTATAAAGCTATTATGCTTTTCAAAACCCCGAACTATAATTCATGTATCGTGGTCATTCTTTATCAGATCAAACAGGAGTGAGGTGGCAGAAACGCACTCTCAGGATAATTTTTTTTACAACGAAGATGGACTTATGAACCTACTTTGTTATTCCCTTTCATTCAATTTCCCTGTACCTCCTTTTCTATGAATTGTAACGGTAACCCATCATTATTTTTATTGTTGGCACGTGCTTTGTGAACCATAAAGTGTACGCTATAAATGGGAGTGCTTTTCTTTTTTTGCAGTTTACAAAAAACTAATTTTTTTAAATTTATTTTTATTTATTTTCAGCATAACCGTATTCATTCTTTTTGCACCACACCCAGTGCTCCATGCAAGCAGTGCCCTCTATAATACCCCCCACCTGGTACCCCAACCTCCCAATCCCCCGCCCCTTCAAAACCCTCAGATTGTTTTTCAGAGTCCATAGTCTCTCATGGTTCAGCTCCCCTTCCAATTTCTCCCACCTCCCTTCTCCTCTCTAACTCCCCATGTCCATGAAAAACTAATTTAAAAACATTCATCCTCCAGAGTACCCAAAGGGCTCCCACATAAACTATCTGTCGTTACATTATGTCATTCTGCTTTCGCTTCTATTGCTGTCCAAACAATGTTTTAAAACATTCTTTTAAATGGGCCTTTTTAACAAGATTTTTACAAAAGATTTAATTTATTCATTTGTCATAGAGAAAGCACAAACAGAGGGAGAGTCAGGCAGAGTGGGAAGCAGGCTCCTGGTAAGCAAGGAGCCTGATGGGGGACTCGATCCCAGGATGCTGGGATTATGACCTGAGCTGGAGGTAGACGTTTAACCAACTGAGCCATCCATGTGTCCCTGAAATGGGCATTTTTGACAGTTCCTGATAGCACCTACACACTCATGAATCTCAGATTCATGATATATGGGGCTAGTGGACTTGACAATCATGGAGTCAAGCATGCTGAATTTGACTCACGGGCCTGTCACTGTGAATTTGGGTGGCTTGCTAAACTTGTTACATAGAAACCAAAGCATGTAAGAATTTGCACGATTGTGACAGTTCAGTGGTATAATGTATACATAAAAATACCTAAACCAGTGTCTCCCACAAAGTAGGTCCAAATAGATCAGCTCCCTTCCTGCCTTCATTCTGTCCTTGGAATTCCATCCCTTGGGAGAAGTTCCTACTGCCTTTGTTACAAGAAATGAACGATATTTACTACACTCTTGGTGCATAGCATGGATCAATACATTGAGTGATAGTATTAACATACTTCTTGAACTTCCCATTTCCCCCAAGCTCCGAATAAAATGTCATGCTCTGGGGAAACCAAAGTGAGAGGTCCCCAACTTTTAGGAGTTATGGACAGGAGAGAGATGCAAATACTGTGTCAGTGTAGAACCAGGGTAACTAATGTTTAAACCAGGAAGAGAATGTGTGTGGAAGAAAGGCACTGATGATGTTTAAAGCCATTTGGCTGCATGGTGACTACCCTCAGACTGACAATTTGCCATGAAAGCTTCCAGGCAAATTTGAGATCTTTATTAGTGACAATATGGCTATAGCCTTAAGGGGAAGAAAAAAACCAAAAACCAAAAACCAAAACACACATACACACAAACTGTTGGTCTTGTGTCTTTTCACAAATAATGACAGTTATCAGAAATTTTATCTTTAAATGGGGAAAACAGCAACTGAAAATATATTTCATTTGATTCATCACAGAATATGGTGTTTTTGTTCATTTCACACCATTTTTGTTAAGTTTTATTTAAATTAATGCAATCTGAGATAAAATGTTAATATTCCTGAGGGTTTGGACATTGTATACAAATGAACCCAGCTAAGTGGGTTCCTGGACAGGGACTGATCTATTTATAAAAGTAGCTGGAGCTAAGTGGTTTGTTCCAGAAGAAGATAACACCTTCCCTCCGTTGCATTTGCCTTCTACAGCCTAAGTGGGAGTTAATACGTTCACTTGTCTCCTTAAATTTTGTCCAGAGTGTGTTAAAGCAGTCATAGGGGACCTGGGTGGTTTTGCCGTCTGCCTTCTCATAACAATGCCCCAGTTTTCTCCTGGAGAATCAACGTTCCCGCTTTCAGTCCATGCACTTAGGCAGCGGCAACTTCACACTGGCTCCTGACTCTAGCAGTGGCATGTCACCCACTAATGGCCTTTGAGAACATCACTGAGTAGGCCGTGAGTTTAGTAGATGCACGAGACCTTTGCTGGGTCGGTGAGGAGGTGGGTCTCTGAATAACTAGCCCGAGATCCAGTTGTGTGTGGTGGAACAAACGAGCAGTGATGTGTTGGCCAGAGTGCCCATCCTAGAGAGCCCTGAATGCCAGACAAAAGCATTTGAGACCATTTTTTCAGGCAACAGGAAGCCAGGAAGCTAGTTTTGAAAAGCAGCACATGAAAATGTGTGTTTTTGGAAGATTAGTCAGGCAGCTGTGTGTATGATAGGATTGAGGGAGGAGAGAACGCAATCCCAAGTGCATTTAATCTTTATGATGCAGTGTAATTTATTATGAAGTTGAATTGCATCCTTATCCAAATGTAAGGGAAACTCCTGTCCAAAACTGTAAATGTTTTTTGGTTGCCTTTTTTTTTAAAGATTGTTTTTATTTATATGACACAGAGAGAGATCACAAGCAGGCAGAAAGGCACGCAGAAAGAGAGAGAGAGATGCAGGCTCCCGGCTGAGCAGAGAGACTGATGCAAGGCTCAATCCCAGGACCCTGAAATTATGACCTGAGCCAAAGGCAGAGGCTTAACCCACTGAGCCACCCTGGTGCCCCTGGTTGCCTTTTTAAGCATTCCTTGTCTCACATGAAGTGATTACAAATTTGCAGATGTGCATAAAAATGATGTATTCCAAAATGTTAACAGAGGAATTAAAAAATTTATTAAGTCAAATATTATCATTTTTGTTGATTTGAAGCCTATTTGACAAGGGACATAGCATTCTGGTGCATATATGTAAACATGAATAATTTTTTTAAAAAAAATCTTTATTTATTTATTTGACAGAGATCACAAGTAGGCAGAGACAGGCAGAAAGTGGGAGGGGGGAAAAAGGTTCCCCGTTGAGCAGAGAACCTGATGTGGGGCTTGATCCCAGGACCCTGAGATCATGACCTGAGCTAAAGGCAGAGGCGTAACGCGCTGATCCACCCAGGTGCCCCTAAACATGAATAATTCTTTTTTTTTAAGATTTTATTTATTCCTTTGACAGAGACAGATCAGAAGTAAGCAGAGAGGAAGGCAGAGAGAGGAGGAAGCAGGCTCCCTGCCAAGCAGAGAGCCCAATTCAGGACTTGATCCCAGGACCCTGAGATCATGTCCTGAGCTAAAGGCAGAGGCTTAACCTGCTGAGCCACCCAGGTGCCCCTAAACATGAATAGTTCTTAAAGGTTCCTCTACTCACTTATATAGAAGCCCTTTTCCAAACAGAAGATTAAATCTCTCTTGGCTACACCTATCAGCTTATTCTGAATTATTTTCAATCCAGAAGCATGAACTAGAAAACCACAGTTTTTACACAGTGTTTGGTTTTCCACCAAGAGAATCCCATAATTTGTGGTGATTCAGTGTGGTGTGTTGCTAAAAGCATTT
>NW_026740934.1:0-2378 GCF_022355385.1 Mustela nigripes
AAATATTACCTTTATGTAAGGCATCATCCTGGACTTTGTGGAAAACATACAAAGGAGTAAGAAGTGGCCTTCAAGAAACATATACAATATCAAGGTTTAACATGAAGCAGCATGTCTTCTCTAAGTAAAAAAAAATTGTACCAACTGACTTTACTGAAACTTTATATTTATTGCTCTCATTTTAGGTCATATTGTCCTTCTGCATGCAGGCTGCTATAACAGACATGATATAGACTGAATAGCTTATAAAGAACAGGAATTTATTTCTCACAGTTCTATAACTGAGAATTTCAAGATTAAGGAATGGGCAGATCCAGGGAGACCCCACTTCCTCATAGATGGCTATCTTCTCACCATAAACTTACACAATGAATGAAGCAAGAGAACTCTCTGGGGTCTCCTTTAAAAGGACTGTAATCCCACTTATGACCTAATCACCTCCCAAAGGCCGCTATGTTTTAATATTATCACTTCCAGAGTTAGATTTCATAATATGATTTCGGGAGACACAAACATTCACATCATAGTATATATAAACAAAAAAAGACACAAAAACAACAAACAACAAAAAATTATTTTAACTACCTATTATTTTTAACTATATAATATTTTAATTTGTTTCTATATAATATTGAATAACTCATTTGAGTGATTCACTTATATCCAATGCATCTGAGTGCAATTAAATTTGCTTACCCAAAATATCCAGCAGCATATTTCTTCAGACTATCCCATTCCCCACCTTACAGGATTTACCACAATTAGAAGATAGGGGATAGAGGATAGATAGATAGATGCATACATAAACATACTTGTACATACACATATGCATATTTTTTCCTGTTAATGATAATCATGCAAATAAAATTTAAGCTCAAGGAAACCTGTCTTGTTTGTTACTTAATATCCAGTTTTAAGTCAACATCCAAAAACAAATAATCCAATAAAAACATGGATAGAAGACATGAACAAGTGTTTCCCCAAAGAACACATTGAAATGTTCAGTAGATACATGAAAAGATGTCCATCATCATGTATCATCAGGAAATTGCAAAGCAAAACTAGAAAGAGATACCACCTCACACCTGTCAGAATGGCTAAAATCAACACTACAAGAAACAAAATTTGTTGTAGAGGATGTGAAAAAGTAACACCTGTGGGGGCTGCCTGGGTGGTGGCTCAGTGGGTTAAGCCTCTGCCTTCAGTTCAGGTCATGATCTCAGGGTCCTGAGATCAAGTCCCACATTGGGCTCTCTGCCAGGCAGGGAGCCTGCTCCCTCCTCTCTCTCTCTGTTATCTCTCTCTGTCAAATGAATAAAATCTTAAAAAAAAAAGAAATAAAAAGAAAAAGTAACAATTATGAACTGTTGGTGGTAATGCAAACTGATACAGCCATACTGGAAAACAGTATGGAATTTCCATAAAATTTAAAAATAGAAGTCCTTTGTGATCCAACAATCCTGTTGGTGTGTATTTACCCAATGAATATAAGAAAACTTATTCAAAGGGATACCAGCACCCTATGTTTATAGCAGCATTATTTATAAAGCTAAGATATGGAAAGAGCCCAAGTATCCATCAATTGATGAATGAATAAAGAATAAGTGGTATGTGATTCACATACCACTTATGGCTGAATATTATTCAGCCATAAAAAAAAAAAAGACTGAAATCTTGCCATTTGCAATAACATGGATGGAACTAGACAGTATAATGCTAAAAGGGAAATAAGTCAGTCAGAGAAAGACAAATACCTTTACTCATATATGGAATAAAACAAACAAAACAAACAAGCAAATAATAAGACATAGAAAGAGAAAAAAAGCAAGAAACAGACATTTTATTATGGAGAACAAACTGATGGTTACTTGAGGGGATCTGAAAGGAGTGATGGATTAAATAAGTGATGGGGGTTAATTGGGGCACTTGTCATGAGGAGCACTGAGTGTTATATATTATATTGTACACATAAAACTAATACAACCATATATGTTAACTAACTGGATTTCAAATGAAAACTTTTTAAAAATACCCAGTTTTTAGCTCACATTCTGGCTTACAAAAGGGATTTAGTCAGGAAATTTGAGATTAGTTAATGAACAAATAAAGGGGTGAACAGGCAGTTGTTAGATAAAATTACTATCCTTTCTGGCATGATCTTATACCTTTTATCTAGAATTATTTTTAGCACTTTATACTCTTCCTATTTTATTTTGAGTCATTAAACAAAAATTTCCTTAAAGGATCTTAGACTCCATCCAATTTGAGCAACAGTGTGAGAGAGGAAATGGTGTCTAGGAGGAAAAAAAAAAAAAAAAGATGAAACTACTTTTGTTTACTAGTGAATGCATAGTTCTTCCACAGAAGAAGCTCTAAAT
>NW_026740934.1:2478-6346 GCF_022355385.1 Mustela nigripes
TTCCCTTATTTGAAAGCTGGTGTATGAGTCTGCCATGGTTTCTTGGGTGTTGATAGAAGACGCAGACTCATGGTTCAGAAATAATATAGTTTATTATTCACAGCAATAGAGGTAGCCAGAATATTAACAGTGTGTGTGTGTGTGTGTGTGTGTGTGTGTAGGGGTGGGAGTTATATATCAGTTCTGAGCCTCAGTTCCCACAAGAAGAATCAAAACAGAGGCAGCTAATATTTGCAAACACAACAGGTTAAATTAAAAAAAAAAAGATACTATTTCTGTCTTCCAAGTTTATTCAATACAACCATCTTCAAAGGATGGTCTAGAACAAATAATAAATGCAGAAATGTGGGGCGCCTGGGTGGCTCAGTGGGTTAAGCCGCTGCCTTCGGCTCAGGTCATGATCTCAGAGTCCTGGGATCCAGCCCCACATCAAGCTCTCTGCTCAGCAGGGAGCCTGCTTCCTCCTCTCTCTCTGTCTGCTTGTGATCTCTCTCTGTCAAATAAATAAATAAAATCTTAAAAAAAAAATAAATGCAGAAATGTAAGCAACCAATTGAAAAGTGTCTCCCAACAAACACACTTTGAGAGTCTTCATTTGACAAAAATACTATAGGATATTACAAGGATCAGGTGCATTGAATACTGGAAGGTTAAAATTACAAGGGACCAAATATTTTTAAGCAGTTCTGGCATTCAGTAGAGTTCAAATAGGTTTTATAATATTGAGGAAAAGAAGCTATCAAAACCTGGGCTCAGGGGCGCCTGGGTGGCTCAGTGGGTTAAGCCTCTGCCTTTGGCTCAGGCCATGATCTCAGGGTCCTGGGATCGAGCTCCGCATCAGGCTCTCTGTTCAGCAGGGAGTCTGCTTCCCCCTCTCTCTCTGTCTCTCTGCCTACTTGTGGTTTCTGTCTGTCAAATAAATAAATAAAATATTCAAACAAAACAAAACAAAACAAACCTGGGCCCAATTTTCCCAAAAGTATGATTCTGATTCTGGTCTCTATGATGTTATCCCTTGAAAACAATGTCTCTAATTGAGTTGAATTAGTTTACTAAAGAGCATACCCCCATTTGTTGTAGGAGATGAACAATATGCAAAAGGCAAAATGCCACATGGAAGCCACCTGGTCTTCAGTGGAATATAGAATCAGTTCCTTTGGGATGAATTTGTTCTACATTTGACTTCCGACTTAAGGGAAAATAAGAGTGCCTTCTAATAGATTTTAAATAGGAAATGACAAGGGAAGCTTATACAAGATTATAAAATGGGAAATTTCATTTAGATAAGCAATAATTTCAAAGTCATCTTCTTAATATTACAGACTCTTCACATAATCATAATTTTATTTTGGTATTATATGGTAATTTCAAATATAGTAAATATAAAAAATTTACCTTTGTAATTATAGTGAGTCTGGTGGTAGTTTAATGGCAACAAAACTAATTTAGAAGTATGGCCTACCAATTATTAATACATTTGGAAATGGTGTGTCATCTTCACTCCACTTGTCTCACTAAAACAGTGAGCCAAAAAAGTAGGTCCAAGCTGTTTATATGGTCAAAATGGTTGCTTTTGCACTTGGTAAAGAAGCAGTCATATTTTGGAAGAAGAAACTGAGGCTATTAATATTTTCAACTTATTTTCAGAAAAGGAAAGAAAGGATAATCTAAGCTAAAGCCAAAATCTTACACAAGGCAGCAGGAGAATGATCTTTTTCCAGATAAAGGGTTTTTCAACTTAGCCATGTTAGGAGGAAGAGATGAGACATTTTGGACTTGACTAAGGTTTGTACACTGTTCAAAAAGTTTCCAAAATAATGAGTATTATTTTTCTTCTTTTAGTTTAGACAAAACAAACAAACAAACAAACAAACAAACACTAATGAGCTTACTCTTAAAAGGAGGTAAACAAGAAACTAGCAAAGATTGAGTGTTAGGTATTGTCCCCCTCCTTTTTTTTTTTTTTTAACTATGTTATGTTAGTTACCATACAATACATCATTAGTTTTTGAAGTAGTGTTCCATGATTCATTGTTTGTGTAAAACACCCAGTGCCCCATGCAATATGTGCCCTCCTTAATACCCATCACCAGGCTCACCCATCCCCACACCCTTCTCATCTTTAAAACCCTCAGTTTGTTTCTTGGAGTCCATAGTTTTTCATGTTTCATTTCCCCTTCCAATTCCCCCACTTCATTTTTCCTTTCCTTCTCCTAATATCCTCCATGCTATTCCTTAGGTTCCACAAATAAGTGAAACCATATGATGATTGACTTTCTCTGCTTGACTTATTTCACTTAGCATATTCTCCTCCAGTCCCATCCATGTTGATGCAAAAGTTGGGTATTCATCTTTTCTGATGGCTGAGTGATATTCCATTGTATACATAGATCACATCTTCTTTATCTGTTTGTTTGTTGAAGGGGATCTTGGCTCTTTCAACAGAATGGCTATTGTGGACATTGCTGCTATGAACACTGGGGTGCATATGGCCCTTCTTTTCAGTAAAATAGAGCTAGTCTATGACCCAGCAATTGCACTACTGAGTATTGACCTTAAAGATACAGATGTAGTGAAAAGAATTAGGTATTGTTAAAGCACAAATGCAGGGGATAGAAGTTATGGTACAGAAGAGGGAAGGGCAACCATATGGCAGAGTAGAATAAAGTAGCTCAGGAAGAAATTAGTCATATCCAGATATTGTAAGGCATGTGGGGTTGGCAGAGAGACCATGAGAAATCATGAGAGCAGAGAGAGAAAATGGACCAGGCAGAAGAGGTTTATAACATTTTAATATCTAAGGTAAGCATATGCAAAGCAGAATAGGGAAAGAAATAAAAGTTTTTATAAGACTCAATACATAAGGAATAATGTGGAGGACACTGGGAGATGGAGAAAAGTGTGCTGGGGGAAATCGGAGGGAGAGACAAACCATGAGAGACTGTGGATTCTGAGAAACAGACTGAGGGTTTTGAAGAGGGTGGTGGCAGGTCATTGGGTGAGCCCAGTGGTGGGTATTAAGGAGGGAATTTATTGCATGAAGCACTGGGTGTGGTGCATAAACAATGAATTTTGGATCACCGAAATAAATTAAAAAAAAAAAATACTGACTACAGACATGGACCTCAGTGTAACACAGATATGGAATTCACTGTAATCAACTAGCCACTTCCCACTGACACACACACACTATGATAATAATAAATAAAATAATGCAATTAAGAAAATTGCCTGCCAAATAATTTTTCCTCTTTTTTATTTTTATTATTATTATTTTTATTTTATTTTTAAAGTTTTTATTTAAATTCCAGTTAGTTAAAATAAGGTGTAATATTAGTTTCAGGTGTACAATATAGTGATCAACACTGCCATACAATGGCTTAAATAAAAAAATGAAAAAAGATTTTTTTAAACAACCTCTACACCCAAGATTTCAAATGTACAACCCCAAGATCAAGAGTTACATGTTTTACTGACTGATCCAGCCAGGCACCCCAACAAATAAAAATTTTATAAAATTGTTGAGTTTGTGGGAGTCTCATTTGCTCAGTCAGTTAAGTGTCTGCCTTTGGCTCAGATCATGATCTCAAGAGTCCTGGGATCAAGCCCCATAGTGCTCATACTCTCTCTCTCTCTCTCTAGCTTTTGCTCTCAAATAAATAAATAAAATGTTTTTTAAAAAAATTGTTGAGTTTGTTTAACTAGTTTTAAACTAGTAGACAGAGATGAAGATAAAGTATGATGTCAGGGCAGGGAAAAATATGACTTACAGGTTTAAAAAATAAAATGTGCAATGCAAGTTAAATCACTTCTTTTATCACCACACTGGGACTTTCCCTACTGAGTTGTTGTAATGTAAGGACCTATT
>NW_026740935.1:0-6344 GCF_022355385.1 Mustela nigripes
TTTCATTTGCGACAACATGGATGGAACTAGAGCGTATCATGCTTAGCGAAATAAGTCAAGCAGAGAAAGACAACTATCATATGATCTCCCTGATATGAGGAAGTTGTGATGCAACATGGGGGCTTAAGTGGGTAGAAGATGAATCAATGAAACAAGATGGAATTGGGAGGGAGACCAACCATAAGTGACTCTTAATCTCACAAAACAAACTGAGGGTTTCTGGGGAGAGAGGGTTGGGAGAAGGGGGGTGGGATTATGGACATTGGGGAGGGTATGTGCTTTGGTGTGTGCTGTAAAGTGTGTAAACCTGTGATGCACAGTCCTGTACCCCTGGGGATAAAAATGTATGTTTATAAAAAATAAAAAATTAAAAAAATAATCAATGAACTTAATAGAATTATTACATCATCTAAGTGTAAATACATATTAAATCATTGTAATACCAGTTGAATGCTGGAACTGTAAATTGGAAGTCAGGTACATAATGAATGCCCAAAATAAGACAGAAAATAAAAACATAGAGGATAAGTGACATGTGGGTCACAGTCAATAGTTCTAATATGATTGTAGGTTGGCATCTCAGAAGAATAAGTGGGAGAACATAAGGCAGGAGCAGTATTCAAAGCCAATATTGCAAAGAATTTTCTAAACTGTGGTAATATCAACTCACAGACAAGAAGCTTGAGGAAATCCACTCTCGAGATACTCAGTGGTCTCTTCATTGAAACTTACTGAAATTAATGCAGCAAAATCAGTATGAGTTTAAAACCCTTGGGGGGGACAAGATGGTGGGGAATAGGCGGAGGCGCCTTTTCAACCTGTACCCTAAGTGAGCTTATTATCTACCAAAGAACTCTGATCACCCATGAAATCAGCCTGAGATCAGAATTATACATGTCTGGATCTCTACAGGGGCAGAAGTCCCCAGTAGGCAGGTAAAGCGGAGTTCGAAGGGCAAACTGATATCGGAAGATAAACAAAAGGGGGACGGAGCCACCAGAGGCGACCGGTTGGAAAGTAATACCCCAATCCAAGAGTGCCCTGTGTCTGGGGACCAGTATTAACTTGGAGTCCGGTTGAAAGCACTCAAAAAGAGTAAAGGATGGGGGGGGATTGTGGGAATCGGGGTGGCTAGGGACAGGGGCTTAAGTCCCCGGTCCCAGGACAGCCTCCCCTGGCGCTGAGCCAGAGAGAGTGTGGCGGAGAAACCAGGTCTTGGTCCCTAAGCCGCCAGCGTGCCCGAGAACGCATGGGTCCAGCTCCCGTGAGGGGCTGGGAGCCACACCAGACAACAGAACACGCAAGCCCTGCTATAGAGCCTGAGATGCACGCACCCCTCATCCTCCTCTGAGAGAGGTACACAAAGGCCCAGCCAGGGCTCCTTGACTCATGCCATTGTTTCAGAGCCCAAGACACATGCCCCAAACTCTCCCCTGAGAGAGGTGCACGAAGGCCCAGTCTGGTGCTTTCGGACCTGTGCCCCGTTCTCAGAGCCTGAAACATGTGTGCCTGAAATGCGTGGGCAACCCACAGCCTACCCAGAAAGGTGTGCGCAAGCCAGGTGTTCTTAGACCCAGAAAGACCAGGCATTCCCAGCCCGGGCCAGTGGGAAAATTTCAGTGTGCAATTGCTGCTTGGAACCTCTCTGGTGATATGGAGGTGCCCAGACAGCCGCTGCTGCTGCCGCTGCCGTGGTTTGGGGTACAAGCAAAATCCTGCGTCCCCAGGGACCGAGACTCGGAACCTGCTCTGCCAATGGTCAAGGGGGAACTTCTTTGGGCTCTACAGCCAGACTGAGGCTTCTCTCTGAGAGGGAGGTCAGGGTGCATTTTGTTTTCCTCTAAAACTACAAAAACCATCAAAAGTGGTCAAGGTGAGAGAAAAAAAAAAAAGTGAACAAACATAAAAACCGCCAGAGAACAAAAGCCTGAAAAAAAAGTTTCCTCACAGCCCACCCCCTTGAGGGGGGCAGGAGGACTTAAATCATTGACTGAAAACCCACGTGGCATGCCCCTCCCTCAGAAAACAAACCAAGAAAGGAAAAAAAAGAGAGAGAGACTAAAAGAGAACAACCACCACTACTTCATAGGACAACTTCTATTTTTAACTCATTCCCACTATTCTGGTTCATTTTTTTTATCATAGATAATTTTTTAACCTATTTACCATCAGAGTGAGCTGTCCAGTACATCAAATTCCATAATAACCTTCTAACCTGAAATTTTTGATACATACACCTGTGTTTTTCTTCTGCATTTCCATTTTTCAAATTTCTTTTTTTTTAAATTTTAGTTTAGTTTAATCTATTTATTCCTTTTTATTTTTATTTTCTAATATTCATATAGAGGTAAACTTCAAAGTAATCCCCTTTCCCCAATAAATACTGCTCCTATGGGTAAACCAATTTTTAAACCCCCTTTATCTTAGGAAAGTTGAATCCTTTAACAAAGATATCAAGATACATCCAGGAAGAATCAAAACTACCTTCCTCGCCCACACTAAGAATTTATAACCAATCTCCCATCTTTTCCTTCCACCACTGTTTCTGTGTTTTGTGTATGTCCTGATAGCATATAAATCTTACACTTGGGGTTCTTTTTGACGAGGTTCTTCCTTTATTGGCATATATATTTTTTTTTATCAGTCTTTTTGTTTGTCTGTTTTTGTTTGTATACTTCATCAATCTTACCTTGGGGCCCATTTGGGCTGAACCTTCTCTTTCATCTTCCCTTTCTTTCCTCTCTCTCTCTCTCTCTCTCTCTTTTTCTTTTTCTTTTCTTTTGTCTCTCGTTTGGGTGGGGAATCCTGATTGCTCAGAAGTGTTCCAGGGTGCACCTTAACTGCACTACGGTCAATACATCCAACTACATCTGTTCATATATCTCTCAACAAAATGACTAGGAGGAGGAATGCCCAACAGAAGAAAAATAAAGAGGATGTACCTTCTGCAACAGAGCTAATGGCTATCAACATAGACAATATATCAGAAAGAAAATTCAGTCTAACAATTATCCAGGCAATAACTAGGTTGGAGAAAGCCATGGATGAGCAAATGGAATTGATTAGGGCTGAGATGAAAGCGACCAGAGATGATGTTCACAATGTTAGGGCTGAGCTAAAAGCTACCAGGGTCAAGTTTCACAATGCTCTCAATGAGTTCCAATCTAATCTAAATTCTCTCAAAGCTAGGCTAACTGAGACAGAGATAGAATTAGTGATCTGGAGGACAAACAGATAGAGAGAAATGATCAGGAGGAAACCTAGAACAAACAGCTTAGAAACCATGAAAAAAAAACAGGGAAATAAATAATGCCATGAAACGTTCCAACGACAGAATTATTGGAATCCCTGAAGGGGAGGAAAAAGAAAGAAGTCTAGAAGATATAGTGGAAAAAGTTCTTCATGAAAATTTTCCCAATCTTGTGAATGGAACCAGTGTTCATGTACTAGAGGCCGAACAGTCTCCACCCAAGATTATAGATTCCAAAAAAAACATCACGACACCTGATAGTCAAATTGAGGAATCATAATTGTAGGTATAATCTCTTGAAAGATGCTAGTACAAAGAGGTTCCTTGCTTACAGAGGAAAGCCCATCAGAATAACATCATACCTGTCCACAGAGACCTGGCAAGCCAGAAAGGGCTGGCAAGATATATTCAGGGCATTAAATGAGAAGAACATGCAGCCAAAATACTTTATCCAGCAGGACTGACATTCAAAATGGATGGAGAGATAAAGAGTTTCCAAGACCAGCAAAGCTTAAAAGACTATGCAACCATCAAGCGGAAACTGCAGGAAATATTAATAGGGGGTTCTATAAAAGAGGAAAAATCCTAAAAATAGCTTTGAACAGAAATATAGAGACAATCTACAGAAAGATGGACTTCAAAGGTAACATGATGTCTATAAAAACGTATCTATCAATAATCACTCTCAGAGTGCATGGCCTAAATGTGCCCTTCAAATGGCACAGGGTTGCAGATTGGATAAAACGACAGGATCCATCCATATGTTGTCTACAAGAGACCAATTTTGAACCTAAAGATACACCCAGACTGAAAGTGAAGGGATGGAGAACCATCTTTCATGACAATGGGACTCAAAAGAAGGCTGGGGTGGCAATTCTCATATCAGATAAATCATATTTTAAACTAAAGACTGTAGTCAAAGATCCAGAAGGAACACTACATCATTATTAAAGGGACTATCTACCAAGATGATCTAACAATTGTAAATATCTCTGCCCCCAATATGGGAGCAACCAATTACATAAGAAAACTTAATCAAGATAAAGAGTCATATGATATGAATACATTAATAGTAGGAGATCTTAACATGCCTCTCTCAGAAATAGACAGATCATCGAAGCAGAAAATCAATAAAGAAACAAGAGCATTGGATGACACACTGGACCAGATGGACCTCATAGATATATACAGAACATTCCACCCTAAAACAACAGAATTCACTTTCTTCTCAAGTGCACATGGAACCTTTTCCAGAATAGACCACATACTGAGTCACAAATCAGGACTCAACCAATACCAAAAGACTGAGATTATTCCCTGCATATTCTCAGATCACAATGCTTTGAAACTGGAACTCAATCACAGGAAAAGTTTGGAAGGACTCAAACACCTGGAAGCTAAAGAACAACTTGCTTAAGAATGCTTGGATCAACCAGGATATCAAAGAACTGAAACAATTCATGGAAACCAATGAGAATGAAGACACTTCAGTCCACAACCTATGGGATACAGCAAAGGCATTCCTAAGGGGGAAATACATAGTCATCCAAGCCTATCTCAAAAAAATTGAAAAATCCAGAAGACAGCAGCTGTCTCTACACCTTAAAGAACTGGAGAATCAACAACAAATCAAACCAACTCCACACATAAAGGGAAATCATCAAGATTAGAGCTGAGATGGATGAGGTAGAAACCAAAGATACAGTAGAACGTATCAGTGAAACTAGAGGCTGTTTTTTTTTTTTGAAAGAATCAGTAAAAATCAATAAACTATTGCCCACACTAATCCAAAAGAGAGAAAGCTCAAATTCATAAAATTATGAATGAAAAGGGAGAGATAACAACGAAAACCAAGGAACTAGAAACAATCATCAGAAGTTATTATCAACAGTTATATGCCAATAAGCTAAGCAACCTAGATGAAATGGATGCATTCCTGGAAAACTATAAACTACCAAAATTGAACGATGAAAAAAATTGACAACCTGAATAGACCAATATCTAGTAACGAGATTGAAGCAGTGATCAAAAACCTCCCAAAAAACAAGACCACGGGACCTGACGGATTCCCTGGGAAATTCTACCAAACTTTCAAAGAAGAAATAACACCTATTCTCCTGAAGCTGTTTCAAAAAATTGAAGCAGAAGGAAAACTTCCAGACCCTTTCTATAAAGCCAGCATTACCCCGATCCCCAAACCAGGCAAAGACCCTACCAAAAAGGAGAATTTCAGACAATATCACTGATGAATGTGGATGCTAGGATTCTCAACAAGATCTTAGTTAACAGGATCCAACAGCACATTAAACAGATTATCCACCATGATCAAGTGGGATTCATCCCTGGGCTACAAGGATGGTTCAATATTCGCAAATCAATCAATGTGATAGAACAAATTAATAAGAGAAGAGAGAAGAACCACATGGTCCTCTCAATTGATGCAATAAAAGCATTTGACAAAATCCAGCATCCATTCCTGATTAGAACGCTTAAAAGTATAAGGATATAGGGACCTTTCCTCAACTTCATCAAATCTATCTATGAAAGACCCACAGCAAATATCATCTTCAATGGGAAAAAGCTTGCATCCTTCCCGTTGAGATCAGGAACATGACAAGGATGCCCACTTTCACCACTCTTGTTCAACATAGTATTAGAAGTCCTAGCAACAGCAATCAGACAACAAAGAGAAATAAAAAGTATCCAAATTGGCAATGAGGAAGTCAAACTCTCTCTCTTCGCAGATGACATGATTCTTTATATGGAAAACCCAAAAGAATCCACCCCCAAACTACTAGAACTCATACAGCAATTCAACAACATGGCAGGATACAAAGTCAATGTGCAGAAATCAGTGGCTTTCTTATACACTAACAATGAAAATACAGAAAGGGAAATTAGAGAATTGATTCCATTTACTATAGCACCAAGAACCATAAGATACCTGGGAATCAACCTAACCAAAGAGGTAAAGGATCTGTACTCGAGGAACTACAGAACACTCATGAAGGAAATTGAAGAAGACACAAAAAGATGGAAGACCATTCCATGCTCTTGGATCAGAAGAATAAACATTGTTAAAATGTCTATACTG
>NW_026740936.1:0-6338 GCF_022355385.1 Mustela nigripes
ATATATATATATATTCTTTCCCCCTTTTTTAGGTATCAGACATATTTTTTTAAATTTATTTGTTGGCTTGTTTTTGTGTTCTTCTATTCTTTTTCAGATGAGGCTTCTTATTTTTTTCTCTTTTCTCCTTTCCTTACTTTTTTTTCCTTCTTTCTTTCTTATTCTTTGGAATCAGGCTTATAGTTTTTGTTCATCTGTTTGTTTGCATTTTTGTTCTTTTCCTTTTCTCTTAGATCAGTTTTTTTCTTTTCTTTTTTCTTTTCCAGGCTTATCTTAACAAACAAATCAAAGCACACCTAGGTAGATATCCCACTACAAGCAAGGAGGAACTCTGTAGAGGACAGACCAGTGGGAAAGAACAGCAAAAATGCAACTGCAGAGTGTACATAGGATACACCAGAAACACTTCCTGAACTTGTTGTTGTTCTTGTTTTTTCCTTTTCCCCCTTCCTCTCTTTTCAGAAAAAAATGACAAGATGGAGACATTCACCCCCAAGTATGAACAGGAAATAGTACTACCAAGGATTTTATCAATATGAATATAAATAAGATGTCTGACCTAGAATTTACAAAAATTATAAACCTACTAGTTGGGCTTGAAAAAGCATAGAAGACACCAGATAATCACTTACTGTATAGATAAAAGAACTAAAATCTGGTCAGGCCAAAAGTAAAAATGTTATTACAGAGATGCAGTCCCAAGTGAAAACCATAGAAATGAGGATGAAGAGATAATCAGTGATATAGAAGATAAAATGATAGAAAATAAGGAAGATGAAAAGAAGAGTGAAAGAAAATGAATAGATCATGAAGGTAGATGAGGGAACTCATGAATTCCAATATATTGCTAGACTCCTAATTATAGGAGTCCCAGAAGGTGAGGAGCAGAGGGGGAGGTTTATTTGAACAAATTATATCTGAGAACTTCCCTAATCTGGGGAAGGAAACAGATATTCAACTCCAAGGTCACAGAATACCCCCCTCAAAAGCAAGAAAAATAGATCAACACCTCGACATATAATAGTGAAGCTTGCAAATTATAAAGATAAAGAGAAAATAATGAAAGAAGCTCAGGACAGAGGTCTATAACCCACAAGGGTAGACACATAAGTTTAGCATCAGACCAGTCTGCAGAGACCGGGCAGGCAAGGACTGGCATGATATATTAAGCATGCTCAGTGGGAAAAAAACAGTAAGGCCAGAAAACTTTATCCATCATGGCTGTCATTCAGAATAGAAGAAAAGTAAAAGAGTTACTAGGACAAAGACAAAACAAAATAAAACTAAAGTAGTTTGTGAACAATAAACCAGCCCTGCAAGATATACTAAAGGGAATCCTTTCAGTGGAGAGAGAGCTCAAAAGTAACAATCACCAGAAAGGAACAGAGACAATCTAATGATACAGTGACTCTATATACCTTGGCACTAAGTTCATATCTTTCAATAATTATTCTGAACTTAAATGGACTAAATATTCCAATCAAAAGACATAGGATTTCAGAATGACAAAACAACAAGACCCATCATTACACTGCTTATGAGAGACTCCTGTTGGACCCAAGACACCTCCAGATTGAAAGTGAGGGGCTGGAGAACTATTTATTATAATGGACATCAAAAGAAAGCTATAGAAGCCATGCTTATAACAACCAAACTAGATTTTGAACCAAAGACTGTAAGAGATGAAGGACACTGTAGCAGAATAAAGGGGGTCTATCAAACAAGAGTATCTAACAATTATAAACATTCATGTCCCTAACTTGGAAGCACCTAAATACATAAACCAATTAGTAAGAAACCTAAAGAAACTCATTGATAATAATACAATAATAGTAGGGGAAATTAACACCACACTCATACAAATGGACAGGTCATCTAAGCAGAAGATCAATAAGGAAACAAGGGCTTTGAATGACACACTGGGCAACATGGCCATCACAGAAATAATCAGAGCATTTTATCCTGAAGCACCAGAAAACATATTTTTTTCAAATGCACAGGGAACATTCTCCAGAAAAGATCACATACTCGGTCAGAAACCAGGACTTACTTGTACAAAAAGATTGAGATCATACCATGCATATTTTCAGACCACAAAACAATTAAACTTGAAGTCAACCACAAGAAGAAATTTGGAAGTATTAAAAATACATGAGGGTTAAGGAATATCCCACTAAACAATGAATGGGTCAACCAGGGAATTAAGAAATTAAAAAACAAATGGAGAAAAAATGAGAACATGACAGTTCAAAACCTTTGGGATGCAGCAAAGGAAGTCCCAAGAGGGAAGTATACAGCAATACAAACCTTCTTCAAGAAACAAGAAACGTCTCAAATATACAACCTGATCTTACACCTCAAGAAGTTGGAAGAAGAAGAGCAAATAAACCTAAACATAGAAAGAGAAGAGAAATAATGAAGATTAGAGCAATAAACAATGATATAGAAATCAAGAAAACAGTAGAAGAGATCAGTGAAACTAAGAGTTGGTTCTTTGAAATAATAAGATTGATAAACTCCTAGACAGACTTCTCAAAAGGAAAAGAGAAGGACCGAAAAATCATCAGTGAAAGAACAGAGATTACAACCAACACTGAATAAATACAAAAGATTATATGAGAATATTTTGAGCAATGATAGACCGACAAATTAGGCAATCTGGAAGACATAGATGAATTCCTAGAAGTGTATATTCTCCTAAGACTGAAACAGGAAGAAGTACAAGATTTGAACAAAGAAATTGAATCAGTAATCAAATATATCCCCCCAAATAAGGGCCTAGTACCAGATGGCTTCCCAGGACAATTCTATCAAATATTTAAAGAAAAATTAATACCTATTCTTCTGAGTCTGTTCCAAAAATTAGAAATTGAAGGAAAACTTCCAAACTCATTCTATGAGTCCAGCATTACCTCAATCCTCAAAGGGGAAAAAGACCCCACAAAAAGGAGAATTACAGACCAATATCCCTGATGAACTTGGATGTAAAATTTCTCACCAAGATACTACCTAATGAGCACCAATAGTACATTAAAAGTATTATTCACCATGACCAGTGGGATTTATTTCTGGGCTGCGGTTCAAGATCCACAAATATAACAACGTGATAAACCACATTAATAAAAGAAAGGACAAGAAACATAAGATCTTATCAAAAAATGCAGAAAAATCTAATGTTAAAATGCAGCCTCCTTTCTGTATAAAACCCCTCAGACATGTAGGGATAGATGGAACATAACATGCCCCAACATCATAGAAGCCATGTATAAAAGACCCAGAGTGAATATCTTTCACAATAGGGAAAAACTGAGAGCATTTACCCTAAGTCACAAACACAACAGGATGTCCACTCTCACCACATTGTATTGGAAGTCCAAGCCTCAGCAGTCAGACAACAAAAAGAAATAAAAGGCATCAAAATTGGCAAATAAGTCAATCTTTCACTTTCACAGATGACATGATACACTATGTAGGAAACCTGAAAGCCTCCACCAAAAAATGGGTAGAAGTGATAGAAGAATTCAGCAAAGTCACAGGATATAAAATCAAAGCACAAAAGTCTGCATTTCTATACACTTACAAAATTGTTCCCATTTATTTTATTTTATTTTTTAATTAATTATTTTTAAAAATTTCTTTTCAGTACCAGAATTCATTGTTTATGTACCTAACCCAGTGTTCCATGCAATACATGCCCTCCATAATACCCACCACCAGGTTCACCCAACCTTCCACTCCCCACCCCTCCAAAACTCTCAGTTTTTCAGTCCATAGTCTCTCTTGGTTCATCTCCCCTACCAATTTCCCTCACCCCCCTTCTCCTCTCAATCTCCCCATGTCCTCTGTTATTTTTTATGCTCCACAAATAAGTGAAACCATATGATAATTGACTCTCTCTGTTTGACTTATTTCACTCAGCATAATCTCTTCCAATCCCGTCCATGTTGCTACAAAAGTTGGGTATTCATCCTTTCTTTTTTTTTTAAAAGATTTTATTTATTTATTTGACAGAGAGAGAGAGAGAGAGAGAGAGAGAGAGAGAGAGATTATAAGTAGGCAAAAGGGAGGGGGGGGGGGGGGGGGAGCAAGCTCCCTGCTAAGCAGAGAGCCTGATGCAGGGCTCGATTCCAGGACCCTGAGATCATGACCTGAGCCAAAGGCAGAGGCTTAACCCACTGAGCCATCCAGGGGCCCTGAGTATTCATCCTTTCTGATGGAGGCATAATACTCCGTAGTGTATATGGACCACATCTTCCTTATCCATTAATCCGTTGAAGGGCATCTTGGTTCTTTCCACAGTTTGGTGATCATGGCATTGCTACAGTGAACACTGGGTACAGATGGCCTTCACTTCACTACATCTGTATCTTTGGGGTAAATACTCAGCAGTGCAATTGCAGATCATAGGGAAGCTCTATTTTTAATTTCTTGAGGAATCTCCACACTGTTCTCCAAAGTGGCTGCACCAACTTGCATTCCCACCAACAGTGTAAGAGGGTTCCCCTTTCTCCACATCCTCTCCAACACATGTTGTTTCCTGTCTTGCTAATTTTGGCCATTCTACTGGTGTAAGGTGGTATCTCAATGTAGTTTTAATTTGAATCTCCCTGATGGCTAGTGATGATGAACATTTTTTCATGTGTCTGATAGCCATTTGTATGTCTTCATTGGAGAAGTGTCTGTTCATATCTTCTGCCCATTTTTTGATATGATTATGTGTTTTGTGTGTGTTGAGTTTGAGGAGTTTGTTATAGATCCTGGATATCAACCTTTTGTCTGTACTGTCATTTGCAAATATCTTCTCCCATTCTGTGGGTTGCCTCTTTGTTTTGTTGACTCTTTCCTTTGCTGTGCAGAAGCTTTTGATTTTGATGAAGTCCCAAAAGTTCATTTTCACTTTTGTTTCCTTTGCCTTTGGAGACATATCTTGAAAGAAGTTGCTGTGGCTGATATCAAAGAGGTTACTGCCTATGTTCTCCTTAGGATTCTGATGGATTCCTGTCTCACGTTGAGGTCTTTTATCCATTTTGAGTTTATCTTTGTGTATGGTGTAAGAGAATGGTCGAGTTTCATTCTTCTACATATAGCTGTCCAATTTTCCCAGCACCATTTATTGAAGAGATTGTCTTTATTCCACTAGATATTTTTTCCTGCTTTGTCAAAGATTATTTGACCATAGAGTTGAGGGTCCATATCTGGGATCTCTACTCTGTTCCACTGGTCTATGTGTCTGTTTTTATGCCAGTACCATGCTGTCTTGGTTATCACAGTTTTGTAGTAGAGCTTGGAATCAGGCAACGTGGCACCCATTTATTTTTATTATTTTAATTGTGTTATGATAGTTACCATACAATAAATTATCAGTTTTTGCTGTAGTGCTCCAAGATTCATTGTTTACATGTAACTACCAGTGCTCCATGCAATATGTGCCCTCCTTAATACACACCACCGTGTACACCCATCCCTCCAACATGCTACACTCTAAAACCCTCAGATTGTTTCTTGGAGTCCACAGTCTTTTGTGGTTTTCTCCTCCTCTGATTTCCCCCAATTCACTTTTCCTTTCCTTCTCCCAATGTTGTCCACGTTATTCCTTATGCTTCACAAGTAAGTGAAACCATTTGATAATTGACTTTCTCTGCTTGACTTATTTCACTCGGCCTGATCTCCTCCAGTCCTATCCATTTTGATGCAAAAGTTGGGTGTTCATCCTTTCTGATGGCTGAGAAATATTCTGTTCATGTGTTTACACCCAAAAAACAGATAATAAAGTAAAAAACTGGGCAGAAGGCATGAACAGACACTTCACCAATGAAGACATACAAATGACTAGCAGACACATGAAGAAATGTCCATCATTATTAGCCATCAGGGAAACTCAAATCAAAACCACACTGAGATAACACCAGTTAGAATGACAAAAAATAACAAGGCAAGAAACAACAAATGTTGGAGAGGATGTGGAGAAAGGGGAACCCTCTCACACTGTTGGTGGGAATGCAGGTTGGTGCAGTCACTTAGGAAAATTGTTCCCATTTAAATTTGTACCAAAAATCAAAATATACTTATGTATAAACCTAAGCACGGGGTAAAGGAGCTGAAGGACTCTGAAAACTATAAAACCCTTATGAAAGAAATTGAGGAAGACACCAAGAGATGGAAAAACAGCTCAAGCTCATGGATTGGATGAAAAAATATTGTTAAAATGTCTATACATGAAAGAGGAGAGATCACAACTAACACCAAAGAAATAGAAACAATTATAAGAACATACTATGAGCAACTCTATGCCAACAAATTTGACAATCTGGAAGAAATGGATGCATTCCTAGAAACAT
>NW_026740937.1:0-6333 GCF_022355385.1 Mustela nigripes
ACACACACACACACACACACACACACACACACACATTTCCCCTCCCCCCTTTGCTTAGTGTGGCATTTTTGATATTACTAAGTCTATTTGTGAGGTTTCCCATGACACAAAGACAATCTACAGAGCGTACGCCCACCTCTGTCTGCTCTGGATTCCATAATTGCAGCTTTTTGAGCAGCTGGACCACTGACTCCATGGGTAGTGGTCACAGTAACAGGGTTGGCACTTGTCAATCAGAGCACTCAGGAGGATGAAATATAAGACGGAGTGTCCAGCCGTGCCTTGAAAGCCTCTAAGCCCTGAAGAGGAATTATAGAATACATATCAAATGCTTGTTGAGAGTAGAATTTTACAAGTCATTCTCAGTTAAGAAATCAGACGTGATGTTAGGGAACAGTTGCATTTCCCTGCCTTCCTTAAGGCTGGTTAATACCTATAAATTTACATACCCATGACTACAAATCCTACTTTTACATATTTTTTTAGTGAATGTTCCCAGAGTTACAACTCTGTTCTAGTAAGTTTCTCCAAACTGTTTGTGATCGGCTATAAGACAAAGTACTACAGTATATGTTTGTAGCACGTTTCATTCCAAAATGGAAATTCTTATATAATCTTAACACTTTTCTTTTAAAAAAATTAAAAAAAAAAGATTTATGTATGTGAGAGAGAGCGAGAGAGAGAGAGCATGTGAGTGGGAGGAGGAGCACAGAGGGAGGGAGAGGGACAAGACGACTTTGCGCTCAGCGTGGAGCCCATTGACAGGCTACATGTGAGGCTCCATGTGGGACTTGACCTCATGACTCAAGATCATGATCTGACCTGAAATCAAGAGTTGGACACTCAACCAGCTGAGCCACCCAGGCACCCTTACCTTACATTTTTTGAAACAGTTGCTCATTTTCGTGGGCAATACCCTTGATTACACTGCAGTTTTTCATACTTTTCAGGGACTGGGGAAGAAGTTTGGAGCATTTTTCTGGAAGCTCTATTTAGTTCCCTGGTATCCTAGAAACTGCTAACGAGAAAGTTCAATGCCCAAGTATCTCTGCTTATGGAGTCATAGAAGTTAGCATTGAAATGAACCTTGAGATCTCCAGGTTAAACCCCCTCATTTTATGAATGATGAAACTGGGGCTTAAGGTCGGGAAATAATGTTGAGGCTTCCTGACAACTAAGCGTCCAGGACTCTTCATTCTTGGATGAGGTGCATTCCTTCATTGAATTTCTGATCATACTAATGATTGCATTACTGCAGCATCTAGATGCCTTGAACTCTGCTCCAACTCCCCCCGCGCCCCCACACACAGGCCACAAGAGGGTTCATCCTGATGAAGCTGAATGCCAGAGAAAACTTTGACCAGCTGTTCTCCTCTGTGTGCGAAGGAACCTTGGGGATCTGTGAGCAATTAAAGGAATTTGCAAAACCACCTCTGTCCCCACTGTTGTTATTTTGATCCTTTTATCTCTAACAAAACATGCAACATGATTATATATAGAGAGAAAATGCTGCTGTAATTAATAGAGTAACCTTCATTTAAAGAGATAAAACACCATTCACTTAATTTTTTCTTCCTTTTTAAAAAAGATTTATTTATTTATTTTAGAGTGGCAGGGGCTGAGGGGAGCTGAGGGAGAGGGACATGGGGCTCCATCCCACAACCTTGAGATTATGACCTGAGCTAAAACCAAGAGTTGGACACTTAACTGACTGAGTTACCCAGAAGGCCCACCATTCACTTAATTTCTCTGTCTTAGTTTCGTTATCTATAAAACAGCAGTTACACTCTACCTTCTTCTAAGACTTTTGTTAGAGTTCAGTAAGAAAATTCATGCAAAGTGCTCAGAACCATCCTTGGCATGGAATCATCACTCAATAAAAATTAGTTTTACAAGTTAGTAATAACATTTAAGAGTGTTGCAGGTTTCGTTGTAGCTGTTGCTCATGCATTTTTCAAAATCAGGGGCTCCTCAATTGAAGTAAGAATCATATGAAGGCCAAAAAATATGTTTAGATATTAAATAAGGCTATTCACATTCAAAAAGATTGAGAAATAATGGTGTTAATTGCTTTTCATCTTACAAATAAAATCAGATCTCTGACCATTTTATTTGAAATTGCAATTTCCCACCAGTGATTCCTATGCCCTTTCCCTGCTTTATTTTTCTTTGTTATATATCCCCTCTTGATATACAAATGACTACTTAAGTTTAAATAAATAGCTCCTCTTCCCTCTTTCCTTCTTCATTAGAATATAAACACGGTGGTGCTTGATCTCTTTTGTCTGTTTTATTCATTTCAGCATTTAGAAGAATGAGAGCAGAGCATATAATGAATAAATATTTTTGAATTGAGTCTAGGAAATATTTTAGAAATGGGTTTTTATGACATAAGAATACCATAACATGAGTCCATAATGACAGCCACTTTTGTAATACTATTCTTAAAATGTCTGCCAAATTAAGGATATTTCATAGACTTTAGAAATTGTCTCCCACTTTTTTAGCAAGACTGATAGTTTGCAGTATAACTTAGCTTTGTTATAATAGTTGGCTGAAATTAAAAAAAAAACTACATCTTTTGAGATTCAGATTTCTTTTTAAAACACCTATAATTTAGTTAGTCCGCCTGTATTTCTTTGATAACATTTATTAAGTTCTAAACTGTATCAAGATGTATGAAGAAGAAAATTAAGATGGCTTATAATTTAATCAACCAGAAGATTTCGGCTGACATTCAAAAAAAGTTAAAATAACACATGCCTATATTTGAAGTTTTTTAAACAGAACACAAGGAAAAAATATAAGGCTGGAGTTCTCTTCTACTTGTAGCCAGAACACACATCATCACATAATCAGCGTAATACACTTTGAAGATCTTTCTGTATTGACAGGTGCATACTTATTTCATCCTTTTAATGGCTGCACAGTTTATACCATATGGGTGTATTACATTGGATTTAACTATTATTCTTATCTTGAACATTCAGTAGATGCACACACACTACAATAAACATCTTTGTATTATATCTTCCTATACTTTTGTTGTATATCCATGGGATCAGTATGTGCGTTACCAGCAGTAGATGGCTTAGTCAAGGGATATGAAATTTAAAATATTAATAGGTATTGCCAAATAGACCTACTGAAATGTGGCTCCCTCAAATGTTTCAGAGGGTAACTTTCTGATTATATTTTAACGATTTTATTTTTATTTATTTATTTGACAGACAGAGATCACAAGTAAGCAGAGAGGCAGGCAGAGAGAGTGGAGGAAGCAGGCTCCCTGCTGAGCAGAGAGCCCGATGTGGGGCTTGTTCCCAGGACCCTAGGATCTGAGCCAAAAGCAGAGGCTTTAACCCACTGAACCACCCAGGCGCCCCTCTGATTATATTTTAATGTGATCATTTTATGTTTCATAGTTGTGGTTAAAAAAATGCTTCAGAAAAAATCTTCATTCAAACCAAGAGTATGAGATCAGATATAAAAATTGTTTCTCCAATATGCTCAGACTTAGCAGCATTTCTTCTTAGTAAGTCAGTGAGATTTTTGCACTTCCCTACCAACTCAGAGAAAAATGCTAGAATAAAAGCAACCCAAACCACTGAACATGTGACTGAATGTCCTTCAATTTAAATTGGAATTGACATATATTTGAGTATCCATTGTGTAATGCCACGAGTTGAGTGAGATGCAGAGAATAGAATCCGTTATCACTGCCTGGGGAGGGTAGACAGAAACCGAACATTCTTCCCAAGCTTTTTATCCAAGTTTTTTAATGCAACTCATAGATAAGCCACTACTTATCTATAAACTGCTACTGCCCTGGGCTATTTGAATCATAAAAATTAAAGATTGCCGCACTTGCCTGCTGATCCACGCTCACTGGTAACTCACCTTTCCTGGTTTTCCCGAGCAGAGCCATAGGACATGAGACAAACAGTGTCCAGAAAGAATTTAGCCTGTAATCAGACAGAATATAGTGTCTTAAACATCAGACCCAAGCTCCAGATTGGGTGATTTTTCACTGGCTTCGGGGTTGGTTCAGGAGTTGAGGCTCCTAGACAATGTGACGTTTCCTGGTAAACAGTCACTAGACCAACCACCTCCCTACCCTCTAACACCCCCAAACTGGGATCTTCTCATATAGGAACTTCTAACAAGGAAGCCTAAACTGGAGAGGGTTTTGTTGTTGTTGTTTATTTATTTATTTATTTATTTTTCTGATTAGATTTTGAAGAGATTGTTTTTCCTCCAGGGTAGCTCCTTCAATTGTAAAGAAAACAAACTCTTGAAGTATTTTGCTGAACCACCGTATCGAGGATTAGGGGAACTTGAATTATAAGAGATTACCAGTTCTCAGTTCTCAGCAAACAATATCTGTTTCCATTTCCAAAAGCTTGAAAAGCATAGACGGACTTTATTTCAGCTAACAGCAAAAACTGCAAGAACAGAACCCTTACAAAATTATTCTGATCTCTTCTCTGGCTGTAAGTATTTTGAGGTAATTTAGAAAATGCTATAAATTAAAATGGTGACGTTAAAGCTTCTTGTTGGAGAAGATGTTAATAAAAGAACTCATTGGCATCTTCACCTTTTATAAGATTTGACTGTTAGGAGGAAAAATCATTTTACGTTAGAAGGATAATTTTCCTTCAAATAAAGGTAACTATTTCTCTAATTTTGTTATTACCATTACCCAGCATATAATATCAAATGTTTCCTTACTTATTAATTTTCAACATCTCTAGGCTTTTGGATATACCTACAATGACAGCCATTACCATACAATTTTCTTAGAAACATGAAACAGAATAGGAAGAATCTTCTGTTGGGGTGTCATCATGGAAGGGCAGTGATTGTGCAGCTCTTTTGGACCCTAAAGATCAGTGATATCACTGAACCGCTGAGGATAGATATGTGAGCATTTAGAGAATTCTAGTGTAGAGTGAAGTCCATTTCATTCTGATCTGTCACCGTCTGGTGTACTTGCCTCACAGGAACCATCTGTCTATAGGGCCGTTCAGCATAACTTACCCAACAGTTCAGAGGATGCTCTCATTTACCCCCAGCTGTAGGTACTTCCTTTCCATCTCCTTGTACATTTCTTGAATCTCTTTATTTCATATTATTTTTGTCTTCTGCACATGCCCCAGAATCTCAAGAAATGACATGTACTATTGTTAGGACAGGTCAGGGAGTGCAGGCACATGACTCATCTTTTGGTTAAAGGGTATGTTTGCTTTACTTGTTAGCTCTAGTTTAACTCATAGAAAAAACTTGATCTCAGCAAGGGAGTTCTCGGGCAGGATAATTCTTTAGGAAACATGAACCTTTAGTTCCTTTGAGATTTAAGCAAAGTAGTTATTTCTTTTTTTAAGAGAAAGGCAAATAAATTGCTATAGTCTGAGTTGTGTATTTTCATGCACAAAAGGGTAAGGTTGTTGGAAACATGATCTTCAGATTTGAAATATTAAGATTATGAATGAAATCACTATATCAGTCATTAAACAAAATCTTTGCTGCAGATGGCTGAAAAACCAAAAGGTTCCTCCTCACAATGAAAACGGTTTACATGATAATCCAAACAAGCTTTCCCCCTCCTATTGCTAACTAACACATGGCGCTATCTTAGAGATCTAACAATACCTAGAGTGTTGTCAAAATAAACACTCTGTGGAAACTCTGGGTTTCACAAATGATTACTTCAATCAGCAGTAACCCTGAAACTCCAAGTGAGGTACTATACAGGGTCCTCAGTTTTCAATGATTTTTCCCATTAAAGGGATTGTAATAGGTATTGCTCTCGAAAAGAAATATCTGACTCCATTTTTAAAAACCATTTAGAATAAATTGCTCAAAATTGGCTTCCCCCATAAGCCTGGGTGGCTCACTCATTAAGCATCTGCCTTCAGCTCAGGCCATGATATCAGAGTTCGAGCTTAGCATCCCGCTCCCTGCTTGCAGGAAGTCTGCTTCTCCCTCTCCCACACCCCCTGCTTGCATTCCCTCTCTCACTGTGTCTCTATCAAGTAAATAAATAAAATATTTTTAAAAAAAATTGTTGGGGTGCCTCGGTGGCTCAGTTGGTCAAGCCACTGCCTTTGACTAGGGTCATGATCCTGGAGTTCCAATCCAGTCCCATTTCAGGCTTTCCCTACTCTGCAGTGAGCCTGCTTCTCCTTTTCCTTCTGCCTGCCACTCCCCTGGATTGTGCTCTCTCTCTTTCTCTCTCTCTGTCAAATAAATAAATAAAATCTTTAAAAAAAATTGTCTTCCCCTTTAAAAATGAAAGATAAAATATCTATCGATTCTTTTTTTTTTTTTTTTTTT